>NW_020167558.1:0-121504 GCF_001641265.1 Pseudogymnoascus destructans | reverse complement strand
GAATGGTTTCGGTACATGTGGAACAAGTTGACCCCTCAATTCCGTAGCCGCGTAGCGGTTATCAAAAGTCAATGGAAGGGAGACTACCACACTATGGTCCGAGAACTCACCGCCTTCGATCAGGAGCGACGCCGGAACAACGAGCTAAGCTTCCCGTCCAAGAGCGGCGAGTCGAGCTCCCGAGGACCCGCTCGTCTGAGCTCATCTAGGTTCACACCCGCTGAGCCCGGAAGAACCCAACCGCCGAGGCCTACAAGAAGCCCTCTGGTCTCCTTCCAGAGGACTCCTTTTACGCCCACGGCCCCCAAGCCGGACATTACAGGCCGCGTGCGGACCGCCGTGCCGGCTACGTCCGGGAACTGTTTCAAGTGCAGCAAGCCGGGCCATTTCCAAGACAAATGCCCGCTCAACCCCACCGTCAAGGAGATTGACCGCGAAGCCCCTGAGGACGAAGAGCAGTGGGAGGAAGCAGTCGCCCACCAGTCGGATGCGTCCCTGGAGGAAAACGACGAGGCCTAGGGAAAGGCTCCTTCCTAGGTCTACGCAAATGTGATCTGCAAGGACTGGGATTTTACGAGAGCTCTTGGGAGGCTCCCAATTTCTCGTTGATAAACCCTGAGTATGAACGGACTCGGGGTGCAAACGAAGTCACTCGCAGACACAGGAGCAAATGGCTACCTCGTCATTAATAAGCTTTTCGCGCAACGGTTGTCGAAAGCGCTTCAGAGCCCCATACGGAAACTGCCCTACTCTGTACCCATACGTGGATTTCAGCGAAATATCCAAAGCTACGTATCGGAGTATATTCGGTTACACTTGACAGTCGAAGGACGCCGAATATATAACTGCCCCTTGTGCTCCTAGATCTCGGAGCGCAAGATGTGATAATTGGGAAGAAGCTTTTTAGCCGCTTCCGAATCCTACTCGACTCTGCAAAGAGCCTGCTAGTATGGCCAAAGGAGTACCCGCCTACTCCTAGCTGGAGCAAAGAGATCACCTTGCCCTACCACTCGCGTGAACTGTCTATACGTCATCACCCCGCCATCAATCGGATGCGAACCGGCGGGACGATGCCATCGACCATGACGACAGATGACGTGAGGGCGGACGCTCGATACCAATGAAAGTGATAACGGCCCATCGTGACGCTATTATGATCACCCCACCGAGCCCGGTGCGAGACGAGGGAACGACCCACCGCACCCCCAAAACCCCAAGGACACGAGCCTCGCCCGTGGAAACCTATAAAGACGGACCCTTAGGGCAAGTGGAGACGAAACCTCCAAGAAACGGACCATCCGCATATGAGAGAAAGAATCATGGGAGGAGCGGAGTCTTCTCTCTTTCCCGACACCAGACCCTGGTACGCAGCTTCACGCCGGTCCAAATTGCGAGATTGGCGCAAACGCTTTCCACTATGAGATGATGCGAAGCGACTCCCGAGTTCTTTACGACAAGCATCTACGAGATCGACCAGATCATCCGAGAGAGGGAAGCGGCCGAGGACGAGGAAACGCTCCGCCTCATTCGGGACAAGCTTCCGCATATGCACCGCAACTATTCCGATGTCTTCTCGAAGTCGGAATCTGATCAGCTTCCCCCGCATCGCATATACGATCACAAGATACAACTAGAAGCCCCTTTACCAAATGCCTTTTCGCCACTATACCGACAAAGCACCGAAGAGCTTAAGGCGACTAAGCAATACCTATTAGAGAACCTCGAGAAGGGCTTTATAGTCAATAGCAATAGCCCGTTTGCCTCCCCTATACTGTTCGTGAAGAAGGCAGATGGCAAACTGAGATTTTGTATCGACTACCGGAAGTTGAACGGACTTACCCGTAACGACCCCTACCCTATCCCGCCGTATCGACGGAACTACTAGGACGGGTGGTCGAAAGACAAAAATCTTCACGAAGCTAGAACATTAGGCAAGCCTTCCATCGTATACGAATGGACCCCGACTCCGAGGAGTACACGACCTTCCGGACTCGGTATGGATCCTACAAATGCAAAGTGCTGCCGTTTGGCCTAACGAACGGCCCCGCAACCTATCAGAGGTATATGAACGACGTTCTTATGCAATACTTGGACGACTTCTGTACTGCCTACCTAGACGACATCCTAATCTACTCCGAGGACCCCGCGGAACACATGGACCACGTACATAAGGTCCTCCAACGGCTTCGAGAAGCAGGACTACAAGCCGACATTAAGAAATGCGAGTTCAACGTAACCCGGACAAAGTATTTAGGCTATATCCTGACTACTACCGGTGTCGAAGCGGATCCCGAGAAGATCGAACCCCTCCGGAATTGGATCCGGCCAACAACTGTCACAGGCGTGAAGTCTTACCTTGGATTCTGCGGCTTCTACCGCCAATTTATCAGAAATTTCGGGAAAATAGCCAAGCCTCTCACCACTATCACCAGCCCCTCAGAACCGTTCCTGTGGACTGACGAATGTGAGAACGCTTTTGAAGAAATGCGCCGACAGCTTTTAGCCGTGCAGGCGCTCCACCACTTCAACCCCGAATTGCCTACGAAGCTGGAAACAGACTCTTCTGATGGAGTCGTAGCTGGTGTCCTTTCTCAGGAACACCCCGACAAGCGATGGTATCCTGTAAGCTTCTACAGTCACGTCCTATCTGGGCATGAGATCAATTGGGAGATCCACGACAAGGAACTGTTCGCCATCGTCAAAGCGTTCGCAAAATGGAGGCCAGAATTAGCATCGGTACGCCACTGAATCGACGTCTATACAGATCACCGATCGCTGGAATACTTCATGTCGATGAAGGTTCTCACGGCGAAGCAGGTTCGGTGGATGGAGCTACTCTCCGACTTCAATTTCTCTATTGCGTATACTGCTGGCAAGAACAATCAGAAGGCAGATATACTGAGCCGAAGAGAGCAAGACCTGATTACGCAACAGAAGGTCAAACTCGACAGCCGTGCGAGGGTGCTGTTAGGCCCAGCCCGACTACACTCCCGAATCAGTGCCGAATTAGCACAAACGTACGTGGCCTCGATCAATGCGATGGACGCCCCGAACACCCAGGTCCCCTTTGACCTGATAGAAGCGCTCTGCGCGGATAATAGGAGGTCGTTTACCGACACTCGCGTGAAAGACCCCCTACCTAACGGGTTTATAATGAAGGACCAACTCTTGCTATACAAAGGTCGACTGTGCGTAAACCGGCACACCGAGTTATGTACGAAACTCATACGGGAAGCACACGATCAAGTATCAGTAGCCCACCCTAGTGGCAGGAAAACTTATCAGTTACTCGCCCCGAAGTATCATTGGGTCGGAATGGAAGCGGATTGCCTCCGATATGTGCGCAACTGCGTGATGTGCCGACTTTCTCACACTAGCGTGACGAAGCAGCAAGGCTTCTTACACCCCCTACCGGTACCCGAATACCCCATGCAACACCTAACGATGGACTTTAAGGAATTCCCAAAGGATAAACACGGATTCGACAGCATCCTTGTGTTCATGGACCGACTCGGTAAGGGTTCGGTGTCCATACCGTGTCATAAGACCACCGATGCCCGCCAAATGGCGCAGCTATTCATCGAATGGATATATCGATTCGGACACACCCCAGAGTCGATCATTAGTGATCGCGGACCCCAATTCATATCAGCTTTCTGGCGAGAGTTCTGCCGAATCATAGGGGTCAAGATTAAGCTGTCGACAGCCTATCACAAGCAGACCGACGGGCAGACGGAAATCATGAATAGGTATATCGATCAGAGACTGAGGCCCTTCGTATCACATTACCAGGATAACTGGAGCGAGCTCATTCCCATCATGGATCGGGTGCAAATGACCCTTCCCCATGCCTCGATCGGAATGACCCCCTACCGACTCAAGTACGGAACTGATCCGCGCACCAGTTGGGACTGGGAAACCCCGAAAGCCACGACCCCTAGGGAAGTCATGAACCAGAAGGAAGCCAAAGCAGTAGCAAACCGCATGCACTCCGCATGGATTTACGCAAAGGAGAACATGGCCAAAGCACAAGAGGATATGTCTAAATACGCAAATCGACGCCGACGAGCCATTGACTGGGACGTAGGAGACAAGGTTTACCTATCGACCAAGAATCTGAAAAATCACCGCCCTAGCCGTAAGCTGGGGCAACAATGGGTCGGACCCTATACGGTACTGGAACAAATCGGACACGCCTTCCGACTAGACCTACCGAAGGGTTCCCAAATACACGATGTCTTCTCTCCAGACGTACTCATCAAGGCTCCGAATAACCCGCTGCCCGGTCAAGCAGCGCCTGAGCCAAGCAGCGAAGTCGTAGACGGCCTAGAGGAGTGGGAGGTCGAAAAGATCCTCGCCATAAGGATCCGGCGAAGACAACTTCAATACCAGGTATCCTGGGTCGGATACGATCCGGACCCGGAATGGTACCCCGCCTCAAACTTTAAGAACTCCCCCTACAAAATCCGGGAGTTCCACGCGGAGTACCCAAACCTGCCAGGACCGCCGCAGGACCTACCCGGCTGGATCACGGAATGGGAGACAGGCAAACCAAGCTACGATCACGAGAGGCACGGCAAAGCAGAGGAAAACAGCGTCGTTGCTACCTACGACACTAAACTAAACACCCTCTAAGCCAGGGCACCCTCAGAGCCGTAGCCCTTGCGGAAGCCACCCTTCCCAAACGTCTCACCGGCGTCGCAACAAGCGGCTACCACCATGAGAGACGAAGGGTCGAAGTGACCCCACGCGAAAGACCACGCCCGAGTTCCCTCCGACACAGGGCCTATCACCCAAGGTCGACGGTCACCCCCTCCTCCTCCACCTCCGCCCCCCTCTTCCTCTTCTTCCCCCCACCACCGCCCACCTTCACCGCCGCGGCGAGGACGTCGGGGATCCTCTCCACCAACTCCCCCACTCCGCATCCACCGCAGAAGCCACCCCATCAAGGGCAGCGATCTCCTTCTCCTGGTTCACCAGGATCAGGGCCGATTTCTGGCCCACGACGGCCACGGCCTGGCGGACCCGCTACGGTCGTCAGCGCGAGAACCAAAAACACACAAGGGAAACGGAAAACTTACCTCCAGACCGTCCTCGACGGCGGCGCGGAGGGCGCAACTCTCCATATAGGCCGAAAGCTCGGCCGGGGAGCGGAACTTCGGCATATTGGCGGTGGCCAATGTGACCACACGCCCAATCTCCGCCGCAGCAGCCTTGATGGCGGCGGGGACGGGAGGGGTTGCTGCCTCGGTAGCCAGGAGCTTCTGGTACTCCGGGCCAGCAAACCAGGAGATCTATCTCCAGAGGTCAGCGACGGGCAGACAGACAAACCACAAAACCGAAAACCAAACGAGAACCCACCGGAACACACGTTGCGTGTTGGGCCACGCAGCGCTCACACTTGGAGCTTTCCAAGCTCCACACACACGAGACGGCGGGATCTCCGTCCTTCTTGCGCCCTTTGGCGCGCACGCAGCGCATACACTGCTGGCGGAAAGCCACAGTGAGGGCGCCGGGAGGAGGGGGAACCGGCATCTTCAAATTGGAAATCTGCGATTTCCCGTCAGCCCAACCCAAGTTATCACCACCGCGCCAGCGCGGTTCCGTCACCTACCAAATCGTTCGTTGTGTTTTTGTATCTAAAAACAACCTGTTAGCATCCAGCTGTACCATCGGAAGGGCCACTTACCAGTCTCGGGAGGGGGACTCAGCGTCGTTGTTGTGAAGAAAACAACAAGTTCTGGGCGAAGCTCGAATTCATATTCTGGCTTATAACAAAGCCGTCCGAATCGGGTTAGCGCGAAATTTCCCCCTCGACACATACCGCGCGGACCCTATTCGATACCAATACGGACCCTCGCAACACTAATCGCCGCGCACACAACAAAGACGCGACTTTGCGCAAACGGATTCAGACCACTTCCAGTGCCTATACGGCCGCCCACCATCAGCCTTCTGGACAAACAAAGGGCATTCTAGTCTTGGCGCCCGCACCTCACCCACCAACCCAAACAAGGGCTCGTCGCGGCAGCTACTCGGCTTGCGTGCTTTGAGGACAAAGCACCTTCTCAAGGCGGGGGGTAGTGTAAGGATGCCTCCTTACTCGGGGTAGTTACGGCCGTCACGTGGCGCCATCGAGACTCGGGGCCGTTACGGGTCAGTCGCGACTGACAGCCTTAGGCACATAACGTAAGGAAGCCTTAGGCAAACAGGGAGCTAGCTGAGTCGGAGCGGTTTCGGGTATTTTAAGGGAACAGCCATACAGGGTGACACCTTCATCTTTTTTGTATCCTTCGTAGTAAACCTATAGGATAGAATACAGCATCACCTCCGACTCGCACTCCCATATGCACCTACAGAGAGCCGTATTCCCTGTGTCCTTACACAGACAATACAGTAAATCGACTATCACATACTTCCACGTCTTTTCTAAGTTTCCAAGCATTCATCTTGTTACTCCTTGTTTCTGAAAAGTCAGTGAGGTGTTAACCTCTGACTTACCCCTGAGTTCCCAGACTCAACATTTGTTGCAACTTGTCTGAACCACTTCACTACATCACACACCTGATTGCTGCGTTGTGGAATAGTCTAAGCTACGACCCTTTGGCTCTGTTTTCTAAGACTGTGTGTTGTCTTAGTAAATTCATCCCTTCCTTGGGTGGCTAGATTCTCACATCTGGTGCACCCACCATTACAAGACTGGGTTTTTAATAGGCATGATCTCAACTACAACAGTAGTTACAAGCTCTAAGCAATAGGGAAGGCCAAAATCAAAGCAGCCTAGTAATTGGGAAAGGGTAACAATAATCTAAGGTGTTAGTGCACTTAGCTGGGCCTTAATACCATTTGTAGTTGTGAAGGGCAAATTCCACCTCTGATCTTAGTATGACGATAGGCAACTACCTAAGACTTAGAAGGTTCATCTAAGTGAAATGGGTAGACAACAAATGAGACACTCTAAATTAGGTTAAGCACTTTGATCAATATACTAGGCCACAGACTATTAGTGTATATTGCCTCTTAATCCTTGATGGTTATGAGAGCCATTACTTGTTACAGCTACTGTAATGTGATGTCATGGTTATGGGGCTAGCAGGGCTAGACTATGGGTAATGTGACAGAATAGCAGGAATAGTGGGAATAGTTAGAGAGTTTACTATTCCAATTATTTCCTAGGGCACGCACATGATGGAATAGCAGGAATAGCAGGAATAGTGAGGGAGTCTACTATTACTACTATTCCCTACATGTAACTTAGGAATAGTAAGGGAGTCTACTATCCAACTATTCCCTTTAGTACGACACCACTATATAAGTAGATAGTATTTCCTTAGATAGGAGCTTCGTGCTCAACTCAATATAGTATTCTTTACAATACTATAACATGTTACTTAGAAAACCTTTGTGTTTAATCCCCTGCCTCCTCTGTCAACCTTATACAAGAAACCTCTGTGCATCCTATTAGATAGGAAGCAGCATTACACTACTCTGTCGCCTTTAAGGAATACTGCAAGGATAATAGCATTATTACTCTTTGCATGCCTCTGCATTCCTTTCATCTCCTCCCTCTAACCTCTTGATGTTAGCTGTTTTAGCCCATTAAAAAAGGCCTATAGTACGCAAATTAAGATGTTAATGGGGGCTAGACCCACATTACTAAGCATGACTTCCTCCTAGCATTTTGCGCTGCCTTTGCAGTGGCTATGACTGAGAAAAACATTAAGGGTGTAAGGATGCCTTCTCGTCTCTCATTCTAGGGAGTAGACTCTGGGTAGCTGCAGGGTCACGTGTGATCATTTGGGTGGGCTAACCGAGTCGGAACCGAGTCGGATGGGTTTCGGGTACTTGAGACAATCGACTCACGGGGTTCCCCCATCATCTTTTTTGTATCTTTCATAGTAGACCTATAGGATAGCATCCGTTTAGCCTCCGACTCGCACTCTCATATGCTATTACTGTGAGCTGGGTGCCCTGTGTCCTTACAAAAGGAGAGTTCTGTAGCGCAGGGCTACTTCCATTTAACATAGGGGTAGTCATTAGGTTGCTTGATCTTTAATTAAAGACACTAACACCCCTATCATCATATCCTAGAACCTCCTAATCTTAGATCTCTAAGACACTAAACAACCTAACTAAAGCAACTCTACATTCTTAAAGAATCAGATCATCTATCATCTAGGTAGCTCTCTAACACAGAGTTGCGACATAGCTGAGAAACTAGGCAAAGCTACAATGGGTGCAATGCATAGGTTAACATTGTTAGAAGCAGAGAACCAAATGTTCTAAATGTAGATAGAGGACCTTAGCAAGCATTAGAGAGCTAAAAAAACACATCTACGTAATGGAGGGTCACTTAGTGTCAAGAAGCTAAAGACCTAATGGCTGAGATTAATTTGAATAAGTAGATAAAGGAGGAAATGCACGTGGGTAGTAGTTGTGTGCTAAGGACTAAAACGTGCCCTTAGTGTTATGGCAACTGTAGGGAGGCTAGACATAACACAAGGACCTGTTAGGTAGTAGTAGAAACATCTAAGGAAGATGATTCCACATAACGTGGTTGTACACTGAGTCGTGAATGTCACCGAGTCATGAAACTTTTTTATACCCACCACTGTAAGGTATAATTAAACAACCACAACATGTATTAAAACTAAAACTATTCAGAATCTGATGAGCTAAGTACTTCTATGACCTCCTGACAAGTTTGTGCATTATGGCCAGCCCCCCCGCAAGTGCCACAATGTCGTACACCTGGTTGCCCCTCATTCCTACCAACCCCTCCAGAGCGCTTCTCATGATTTATTTGCTCCGTAACTGCCCTTTGGGACAAATCATCATGTGCATCCCCTACAGAAAGTGCACACCCTTGACGGACACGAGACTTTTGGCGTTTGCTAAGAGCTTCGTTTGCTGCTCGAAGGGTGCGGACTTCAGCTGACAATAAAGTCATTTCATGTGCCAAAATCTCTGTCCCTTTAGCTAATGCAGTAACAGTAGCAAAAATGGGGGTTGGCGAGCTTCCTTGGTGCCGTGCAATGCGATTTTTAACTAGAGTAGTCTGTGAGAGAGCATCTATTGGGTTGCGAGGCGTTTGAGAAACCCAAGGATCAGCGTCTATAGAGGGGGGTCCTGTAGGTGTAGGAGTCCGCAACTTGACGTCTAGCTTTGAAATGATTACTTGCGGATCAAAGGGCACTAAACCAGCTCCGCGAAATCCAGCTTTGGCGTTTTGAGTTGTTATTGACTGGTTATAAGCTGCGTGGAAAGCTATAAAAAACTCAACCTTTGTAATATGGTTTATATGAGCCTTAATAAAGGTCTCAATTTGACGCCCATACATGCGTTTAAGAACACTAAAGCACCCAACATCAAGTGGCTGAGTTAGGTGAGACGAGTGAGGAGGTAGACAGAGAGTTATGATGTTGTTTGCTTTGCAATATTCCTGAAACGCAGCTGATTCGTGACTTTCATGCTCGTCTAAAACCAACATCCGATATGGTCCTTTTGCACGACTGCAAGTATGTTTATCGAAATGATGAAGCCATTCTAGACCTGTCTCGTTGTTGGTCCATCCATTGCTTGTTGGTTTAATTACCCAATTGTGAGGAAGGCCGCCTTCAGTATACCAACTTGAAAGGTGACATTTCCCTTGAACTACTAAAAACGGAGGGATACTCCCGCCTTCAGCATTCACACAAACAATTGCTGTAGCCCATTCCCGATTGCCAGGCTGAACTGCCTTGCCTCTGCCATGTCGATCGGCGCGCGTAACAACTAAAGCTGAGCTAATAACGCCCATCATGAAGCCCGTCTCGTCAAAGTTGTAGAAATCGCAGTCTTGGATGCCGTACTTTGCTCTCATGTTCTGCACAAGTTGAAACCACGCTCCAATAAGCTCAGGATCTTCGCACAAGGCTCTTTGAAAGTCATAAACGCGATTAAAACGCGTCTTTAACTCGGGGCGGCGTTGTATAAATCGATATGCCCACTGCGTCCCAACGTGCTTTCCCCCACGCGATTCAAGGATATAATTTGCCATATCCTCCACACTAGCAGGCCGAGGTGCAAATCCTCTTGCATCCATATCCAATATATTTTGAATAATCACTTCCTCTTCTAGCTCAGTCAATTTATGACTATTGGCTTTGGTTTCGCGTCGAGAAGGTCGGCCGGCCATTCTATCAGTAAGCGTAGAATAAGGCACTTTATATAGTATTGATGCAGACCTGCGATTAAGCGATTTACATGTTTGAAGAGCCTCAATAGCTAGAATGATTCGCGCTTCTTGGGTTTGGATTTTCATTGGTAGTTGTGGAGGAAACGCATGTTGAAGTTCGTAGGTAGCTAAGTAGGGAAAAGTTCACGACTCGGTGACATTCACGACTCGGTGTACAACCACGTTATTCTATTTTCTTATAATATTATTATACTAACTATTTTTAGAGATGAAGAAGTTCCTAGTCTTTATAGACAAAATATAATAGATTCTTTAAATCTATATTATAATATAGCTAAAGAATCTATTAAAGATAAATTTAAAAAGCATATAGAGTTAAAAGGAACATTTTTTTTAACTTTAGATGTATGGACAGCTAGTAATCAAACAGATTACTTAGGAATTACTATGTAAGTACAAATTCTAACTAAATGTTTTATATATATTAACTTTTAATAGTCATTGGATTAATAGTAACTTTGAATTAAAGTCAAAATTACTAGATATGGTTAATTTACAAGAAAACCATACAGGAAGTTATTTATTTAAAGTCTTAAAGTATACTTTAGATGAATTTGACATTTTTGAACATATTCAAAGGTATATAAACCCCCTCTATTAAGATTTAATAATTTACTAATTAATTATAGTATTACTAGAGACAATGCCTCTAATAATAATATTCTAATTTCTAACTTAAAGGAAGAATACCTTAATTTAGGATTAGAAACATTTAATGGTAATATACCTTGTATTGTTCATGTTATTAACATAGCAGTACAAGATATATTATTAAACTTATCAAAGGATGAAAATATATCTATTTCAACAGAAATAGAAGAGCAAATATTAATAACGTAACGTATGGGGTAGTCGGACATATGGGGTAGTCGGACAAAAAGTTTATTCTACTCTAGTTGACTGAGTCCTACGTGCCACACACTCCTCCAATTCCAATTCTGGGTCGCTTGAATCGTTCTCTACCTCTTCCTCTTCAACTTCCTCGTCTACTTCTTCAATTGGCCGTTTGCGTGGCCTTCCACGTGGTCTTTTCTCGGTTGACTTCAACTCTGCCTCCCGGACAATTTTCAACACTTCCTCGGTACTGAATACAAATTCGCCTTGCAACTTAATTCTCTTGCCCGTAGTTCTTTTCTTTCGTGTCTCAAGTATCTCTTTGTACTCTTTTACCTCCTTCCGAAGGATGCTGAGTTCAGCATTCTGATTTTCAACCAGCCTAGTCATTCTCTTGGCATAGCATTGTCACGGTTCACCAAGGCATAGGGCGCCAGTTGGGTATTATGAATTAAACTCAATCTAGAGAAGAAAGGAAAGAGAAGAGGAGCACTCGAGCAGTGGCTCGATCTATATACAGCTATTGTGGAGTGAATTCTCTTTAGCGAGACCAGTTCTGAGAATTCACTCCACAACTGAAAACTTCGCTCCAACCCCGGAAAGCTCCCCACACCCCTGAACCCCCACTCGAGCTGCAAGGCGCACTTGATATCGTAACACTACCCCCCCCCTACTCCAGAGTTGATCTCCTGATCAAGAAATCCCATTTTCAAAAAAAAACAATTGTCTCCAGCTCTCATTTTGGTTTCTGAGGGTATTTTCTGTGATATGCTTGGGTAACTTCTGGAGAATTTTCAAAGCTCTCTGCAGTATACCATGTCTCATCTGGTGGATAGTTCTTCCAAGCTGCCTTGTAGAAAAGTTTCTTTCGAATAACTTTTGAGTTGAGGATTTCGTCCACTTCCCACTCCTCTTCGCCATTGACAATGACTGGAGGCTCTGGCTCCTGTTGCTGCCCTTCGATTGCATCATTCGAGTCAAGTCTTAATAGATTGGCATGAAATACTGGATGAATCTTCATGCTGTTTGGAAGTTTGAGCCGATATGCAACTTGCCCAATTCGCTCTAGAATTTCAAAAGGTCCCACTTGCTTGTGGTCTAGCTTCTTTGATGGCCTCTGTGTCTTTATATTTCGAGTTGAAAGCCATACTCTGTCTCCCACTTGATAGCGTGGTGCAGGTTTCCTTTTCTTGTTCGCGAAATGTTCCATTTTTGCTTGCAAGAGCGTGATTTCATCCTGCAGAAACTCCCAAACCTTTGCCATGGTCTGAGCTATGTTCTTGTGCTCTTGTTTGGCTTTGTGATATGCTTGCTGCTCTGTATCGAAGCTCATTCTTGGTTCATAGCCCTTGTTCGCAAAAAACGCACTTGTCTTGGTTGCATCTGATGGCAAACTGTTGGCAGCAAACTCCGCCATGCACAAGTATGAAACCCAATTGTCTTGAAGATAGTTCACATGAGCTCGCAAGTAGCGTTCGAGCTCTGCATTGAATCGCTCAGTCTGTCCATCTGTTTCTGGGTGGAAGGCAGTTGAAAGTTTGGCCGAAATTTTCCAAATTTTGCAGAGCAAACTCCAGACTTCTGCAATGAACTGAGGACCTCTGTCTGATATTATCGAGTTTGGTAGACCATGGTGCTTCCATACATGTCGAAGTAAGAGCTGTGCTGTAGCTTCTGCAGTAGTCCCTTCTTGCCCAGCGAAACACGGAATGAAATGTCTTTCTTTCGTCAACCTGCATGCAACAACCAAGATAGCATTGTTCCCTTCACAGAGTGGTAATCCTGTCACGAAATCCATTGATATATCCATCCATGGTCGACTGTCAATAGGGATTGGTTGTAGAAGTCCATTGTAGGAATCTCGAGATGGTTTCGATCTTTGACAACTATGGCAGTTTTTGATATATCGAATTATTGTTTTGTCCATGTTTGGCCAGTAATAGTGCTGTTTCATGACTCGCAGCATCTTTCCAGCTCCTGGATGTCCCATAGAAGGTTGTTCATGAACTTCTCTCAACAAGTCCACCTGAATGGTTTCTGGCACCCAAACTCGATTTTGATATTCTAGCATGCCGTTTTTGAGTTCGCAATAAGCCAATGCAACCTCTTTGCTTGTTCGATCACCATTCTCAAGCTTCTGTAGTGTAGCCTTGCAGAATTTGTCTTCCAGTTGAGACTTTTGGATTTTCTCAAGAATTGTCATTTCTCTGATATGAGTTTCCACTGGAGCTAGCTGAGCTGTTTGGCCTTGTTCTTTGAGTTTCTGAATGTCTGGATGTAGCCTCGAAGGTGGTAGCAACACCTGAAGCTGTTGCTTTTGTCGATCATCCTCATCATTGCCTTCTGGTCTGTCACCAGGCCTTCGAGTCAAAGCATCTGCTTTTCGATTTTGCTTCCCAGGCCTATAGATGATCTGGAAGTTGTATCGAGAGAGGAATTCAGCCCATTGAGCTTGTCTTCTTGTCAGCTTCTTGGTGGACATGAAGTATTCCAAGCTTTTGTGATCAGACAAGACTTGGACTGGAAAATCTGTCCCTTCAAGTTCTGGTCTCCATGCTTCGAAACATCTGATGATTGCAAGCAATTCCTTGTCATATATCTCGTAATTGCATTCTGCAGGTGCTAGCTTTTTCGAGAAGTATGCCACTGGATGTAGAACCCCTTGATCATCTTTTTGTGACAAGACTCCTGATGAGATGAAGTCTGAGGAATCTGCTTTGACATAGGCTGTCTTGTTTCTATCGAAATGCCTCAAGACAGGAGCTTCTGTGACTGTTTGTTTCAACAGCTCGAATGCAGTTTGGCATGCATGAGTCCATTCGAATATCCGATCCTTTCTGGTAAGGTTCACCAATGGCCTCATGATGCTGGAGTAATTTCGGATGAACCTTCGATAGAAATTGCAGAATCCAATGAAAGCTTGCATATCCCTGAGCGATTTTGGAGTTCGCCATTCCAATATAGTAGAAACCTTTGCAGGGTCCATGCGAATGCCATTGACTCCCACGATGAGTCCTAGGAATTTGGTTTCTTGGACGAAAAACTCACATTTTGAGATATCTGCTTGCAGTCCAGCTTCTCGAAGCTTCTGTAGGACTTTCCTTATGTGCTCTGTATGCTCCGCTCGAGTAGCACTGTAGATAAGAATGTCATCCATGTATGCGGTGACGAATTGGTTGAGGTAATCCATGAGGGTTTCATTCATGTACCTCTGGAATGTTGCTGGACCATTTGTGAGTCCGAAGGGCATGACCTTGTATTTGTAGGATCCAAATCGAGTTCTGAATGTAGTGAGGTCTTCATCTTCTTCTGTCTGCATTCGAATTCGATTGAAGGCATGTCGAATGTCCAGTTTGGTGAGATATTTTGCTCCTATGACTTGGGCCAGCGTTTCATCAATGAGTGGTATGGGATATCGATCCTTTTTCGTTATGGCATTTAGCTTCCTGTAGTCAACACAGAATCGAAGACCACCACCTGGCTTTCTCACAAACATAATGGGTAGAAGAGTATGGGGCTTTGCTTGCTTCAATGAACCCTTTTGGCAAGTGCTCGAAGACATATTCTTCGACCAAATCAAGTTCTTCCTTTGACATATTCCAGAGTGGTGCATATCCCAGCTTTGCATCACCTTCGAGTTCAATATGATGGTCTGAAGGTTGATGGGGAGGTAGCTTGTCTGCTGCCATTTTTGAAAAAACATCCAAAAATTCATGAAATTCCTTCGGAAGGATCAGTCGAGAGTCAATTTCTTCAGTTTTGGTCTTGTTCTTGTGCTCGATTATGTCCTTCATTGATATAGCAAAGACTTGAGCTCCTCTTTGCTTCATGAGCATTCGAAATGGTGCTGCGCCAATCATTGCTATGGTGCAAGGTTTTGGTTTTTCCACTTTCGGAGCAGGTTCCGGAGGAGGCATTTCTTTGGCTTTCTTCTTTGGCCTTTGTCTTTCGCTATTAGATATAGGCTCTGTTTCGAGGGCTCGATCTGGTATAGAATGGTTGCAATAATCTCCAGTGAAGAGGACTTGATCATTGATCATATCGAGAACAACTCCATGTTGCTTCATCCAAGCTTTCCCGAGAATGATGGAATGTTTTCCCAGCGAAGTAATGAATAATGGACATAGGCTTTCCACATGCTCTCCCACTTGTAGTCGAGGATATATAGCATGTGTGATAGCAGGGGCAGCCTCTCCATTGAATCCTTCAACTTGTTTTGGCTTCACAAGTTCGACTGGGGCTATCCCTTCAATTTCACATATTCTTTCTGCATCAGCAGCATTAATGAAGTTTCCACCTGTGGCACCAGTATCGATCAATGCATGGACAATAGCTTTGTATTTTCCTATTCTACAAGTAGCTAAGAAAGGGGTGTCCGGATCAAAACTGGATCTCGAGGAAGAAGCTGCAATTCTGGCTGCACTGCCTCTAGTGATGACTTGTCTAGAGGCTATTCGTTTTCCGAATCGATGATAGACTCAGCTGTAGATACCTCATTCACTTGAGCGTTGAGCTTCTGGGGACAGTCTCGAGCTCGATGTCCATTTTGTCGGCATATGAAGCATTTCTCAAGTTTCATGAGCATTTCTTTTGCTGGATCTTGATGCGGTGGTCGATACAGCTTCTGCGTCTTGTTTTGCATGTTCGAATCCATTGTAGGTTGAGGGATTGAAGTTCGAAGTGCCTGGCCCTGATTTTGAGTTTGGCCCATGTTGTTCGAAAATGACTTTGGCTTCCTTTTGTCTTCTTGTTCCTTGATCCGCTGAATGTTCTGGTCGATGAGCATGCATTTCTTTGCAAACTCGTGAAGTGTAGTAGCTCCAACTTCAGCCACTAAGGCTTTCTGCATCTGTTGGTTGACTTTGAAGCGCAAGTCATCCAGCAAAGTTTCTTCAGAGTAATCAAGCTCTGTCGTGAGCCTTTGGAACTCAGCCCAGAACACTGCAAAGGTGTTGTTTCTCTGATACAGCTTTCGATACTCAGTTTGAGCTGTGTGCCTTCGATCGGGATCACTGAAGACTTTTTCCAAAAGTTCGAGAATTTCTTCTGCTGTCTGCAATTTGTTTGTAGAGTTTGGTCAAAGCCTTGGATTGACATGTCGAACTGCCAGTCCTCCCAGTCGACTCTGAATGTAGCTCATTTGTAAAGTCTGTGTTGGAAAATGATCAATGTTGGCTTCGAGCTTGAGGCGAATTTTCACAACCCAGTCTTCAAATGCTGGCTCTATCCCATCTGTGAGGATTGGAGAGTCTGAAATCCGAGCTGACAGTCGACTGTGAGAGTGGTGTCCTGGTTCATTCTTCAGAGCTTGTTGGGTTTGCTTTTCAAGATATTTCTGAATTGTTTGTTGCTCTGTGATTTGTTGCTCGTTGCTCTGGATCACTTCCTGTAACTGGAGAATGGCATCATCCTTTTCAGCCAGTATCGAATTTGAGTCCTCTGCTAGGGCCAAATAGTCCTGAAGAATGTTCTTGTGCAAAGTCCATGCCATTTTCTGGTTGGCGACAGATAGTTTCTGGAATTCGTCAAAGGTTTCAACATTCCATTCAGCCTTTTCATGTCGATTTGGAAGTATAGATTCATGTCTCTCTTGAGCTGTTTTGCCCAGAGTGTGAAGGAAGGTTTCGGATTTGAAATTAGGATCATGAAGTTCATTGGTTTGGTTTGCAGAGCTTGGAATTGATGCTCCTTCTGCCAGGGATTCCTGGTCTTGTTCTGGATCATTTCGAGCTGCCATTGCAGCTTTTTCTTTAGCTGTATAAGCCATAGCGAGTTGCTATTTCAATTTCGGTTTATATCGTCAAGTCAGACACATATTGCCAAAGGCCCTATTGTGCAGTTGTTGGCCGTAGGAGCCACTCGAGAGGAGCGCACTTCCCTCACAGTTATATCCTTGTCGAGGGAGCGTTGTAAAAGGTCTGACTTGCGAAGGTGGTGTGTGTGTGTCGAGCTGACTGTCGAAAGCCAACTTTGAGGGGTTGCCTGGAGATCGTCCTGGAATCGACTTCAGGATAAGGTTTCTGGTTCTGGGGTTTTCAAAGAGTGGATTTCGATTTCGATTTCAGAAGAGGGTTCAGCTCAAAGAGCAGGAAAAGAGGTATAAGAGAGATTGAGTTTTATGTCATGGTTCACCAAGGCATAGGGCGCCAGTTGGGTATTATGAATTAAACTCAATCTAGAGAAGAAAGGAAAGAGAAGAGGAGCACTCGAGCAGTGGCTCGATCTATATACAGCTATTGTGGAGTGAATTCTCTTTAGCGAGACCAGTTCTGAGAATTCACTCCACAACTGAAAACTTCACTCCAACCCCGGAAAGCTCCCCACACCCCTGAACCCCCACTCGAGCTGCAAGGCGCACTTGATATCGTAACAAGCGTCAAGTTGGTTAAGCAGGAGAGTCACAAGTTGCCATACTTGAATTAATTTGCATGCCTTAGTTCAGTTCCATCTGGAGGAGAACTTCAGAGTATTGAGAGATCCAGAGTAGTGATATTGGTTGAGTTTTGAGGAGTGCGAGGTGGTTCGGTTGGTGGAAGTGGAAGGTTAGCCAGAACTCTTTCTGGGAGAAAGGGTATTAAACCTGCTGCCCTCCACCCACTTCTAATGTTTTGAGCTATAAGACCCTTCTCTCGAATACACCGGAAGATTTCAACCCAGTGGGAGCGCTGGATTCGCTTTATTCCTGCTCGAGTATACCGATCTACTTCCTGAGCATGAAATCGCTTAAGAGGTCCATACACCCCAACATCAAGTGGTTGGAGTAGATGAGAGCAATGAGGCGGTAGAATAAGAAGATCGATGTCATTCTCAATGCACAGTGCAATCATATCGCCAGTAATGTGACTAGAATGGCCATCCATAATCAACATTCGCGGGTGATTTCCATCAGGCTCAAATACCTTCCGCAACCACTCAAATCCATGACTGTTTGAAGTCCAGCAGCCACTATTACTTGTTGAGAAGTGCCAGTTTGTAGGGGTGTCCTTTGGAATCCAACTTGAATTGGTATTCTTAGCCTTGAATATAATCATAGGTGGTAAAGCACCACCATCTGCATCAATGCATTCAAGTACAGTTATCCACTCCTGCTTCCCAGCTGTGACCTTCCAATTGGATTTCAAGGTAGAATCAACAATTATTCGTGTGGATTGAGTATCTCCAACTGCAAAACCTGTCTCATCCATATTATAGATGTTGCATGGCTTGTACTTTCGCTCTTCAATTCGTGCTTTAAACGCGTCAAACCAAGCTGAAATCTTTATAGGAGTAACTTCTTTATGTCGTGCAGACTCTAGTTGTCTTGAGTAGACCCCTTTAAAGTTTGGATGTCGTTTTAAGAATCTATAGATCCATTCATGGCCTATGGGGGTAGGATTGGTCCGAAGAGTGGTTTGAGAAGACGTGATTTGGACGCGTCGTACGCGAATTTCTTCAGCCATTTCCTTGATCAACATAGGAGTTGCAGGAAAACCCGTGGCAGTGAGACGTGTAATCCATCGTGCTAGTGTATTTTCTTCTGCATTTGAGAGAGCTTGTTCAATTTCGTGAGCTACAGCACGTGTTTTCTTCCCAGACATCCTATCAGCAAGAGTTGACTTAGGAACTTCGAAGTGGTCTGCAGCAAGTCTAATTAATTTGAATTCCTTCAATTGGAGCGCAATGACAGCCTTTTGGATGTTGTCTTCAATCTGAGCACGACTGTATGGTTGTGGGGTGTTCATGGTGGAAGGTATGAAGGTTCTGAGTTGGTAGTCGGGCATTTTTGTCCGACTACCCCGTATGTCCGACTACCCCATACGTTACGTTAGTAGTATTAACCAGTGTTAGTGCATATTAAGTTGAACCCTTACCGTATACGCACTAGCTACCAAAAGTAACCTATATGCAGGCCGTATAATACAATTTAGGACAAAAACTCCATCTACCCGGTACAAAGGTGAAAAAACGCCATCTACCCGGCAAGCGCTTATCCCCTTTCGGAACCTGCAACAGGCCAATGAGAGCACGTACTCTCATGTGGCCTTTTCGAAACAATTGAGCTGGCAACACTTGCCAACTCAATTGTACGGTAAGTCGGGGGTTAATTGAGACCCCCGAAGCTCCTTTCCTCCCTCTTCCCCCTTCCATCTAGAGCCCCGCTGACCCCTCCTAGGATCTCTCTCTCCCTTGCTCCTCTGACCCCTCGAAACCCCCCTCGGAAGCCCTCGCGCGAGGCACAAACTCCCGCCTCCCCGCCCCCGCCCCCGCATCTGACGATGGCCTCGCTGGCCGAACTCGCTGTCCCTGTCGACGGCAGCGAGTTCCTCGACTTAGACGCTTGGTCCCGCGCCCTAGACGACTGGGCCGTCAAGGAAAGTTCTCCTGGCGGCTCCAGAGGAGGGACAAAGACCGGGCAATGGCTGTTTGTCCCGAGGAGGGCTGTGCCTGGCGTGTCCGAGCCAGCCCTGACGACGAGCAATGGAAGCTCGTCGTCGTTGAGGGGGCACACACTTGCGTGGGGAGGGGGCAGCAGAAGTTTGCCTCCTCCTCAAAGGCAGAATGGCTGGACGGCGTGGTCTCTCGACACCTACGGGTGTCGAAGAAGACCACGCCAAGGGAGATTGTTGAGCTCCTCCGCGTTCGATTCGCGGAGGGGATTCTCTACGGTGTAATGGTGGGTGCACCAGATATGAGAATCTAGCCACCCAAGGAAGGGATGAATTTACTAAGACAACACACTGTCTTAGGAAACAGAGCCAAAGGGTTGTAGCTTAGACTATTCCACAACGCAGCAATCAGGTGTATGATGTGGTGAAGTGGTTTAGACAAGTTGCAACAAATGTTGAGTCTGAGAACTCAGGGGTAAGTCAGAGGTTAGCACCTCACTGACTTTTCAAAAACAGAGAATAACAAGATCAATGCTTGGAAGCTTGGAAAAGACGTAGAAGTATGTGCTAGTCGATTTACTGTATTTCCTGCTTGCCCTTTCTTAAGGAAAGGGCAATCCTATTTATGCCAAAGGAGTGTAGTTCTCTCATTTTCCATGACTTTCCATGACTAACCAGGCTTGGTAAATGTATTAGAAATCAAGTGCGACCCACAACTAGCTTGCTAATCATGTAGTGAACGTAAGAGAATCCCATAGAACCATCTCTTGGGTTCCTAGCCTATAGGAAGTGAAAAGGAGGTCTAAGGTTAGAGTACCTATAGATAAATTATGTCATAACTTAACCAATCTTGTGGGTAACTAAGGAGCGATGACGTGTAATGAATCATAGAGGGTTGTAGAAGCTTCTAGAGCTATCGTTCATGTTCCTAGGCCTCTAGTTGGTAGATATATGCCATGTGGTAGTATTGGCCCACCCCCTTAAGGAGGAGATTTTCTTAATAACTTGTTCAATGAGTGTTCAAATGATATGCCGTGATGTATGTAGCATAAACAGATGTAGTAGAAGAGTTTGCAGCAATCGTTGAGTAGTATTGCTTCTGTTGTTGGTGTGATAAGCCAAGATATGTATGGTGACTTGTAGGTTTGAGGAGGAGATTTCTAAGTTTGCTCTTGAGTTTGATAGCAAACTGAGTGCAACGAATGTCAGTATGACATACGGGAGGGCGCAGCAATCGTTGCTATGCCTTCTCGTAGGGGATATTGGAGCGCAGAGGCATAGCTTTCAGCTATTGCCCTCATATAAGCGCCTCCTGGAAGCATCTGCTCTAGGAGTTCATGTTGATCTCGTTCGAGATCGACACGACCGATTCCAACGGATCTTTGTGTGCCCTGCGGAGAGCAGGGCCACGTTCCAAGCCTCACGCCGGCTTGTTGCGGTGGACGGGACCTTCTTAAAGGCCCGTTTCATCCTTACTCTTCTTGTGGCCGTTGGCATTGATGCTAACGGCCACATTGTGCCACTTGCTTGGGCAGTGGCCGAGTCGGAGAACGCGGACTCTTGGGAGTGGTTTTTGAACCACCTCAAGTGGTCCCTCCCAGAGCTCGTGAGCGAGCCAAGCACCCTTGTCTCTGATAGAGACAAGGGGCTTCTTATTGCGGAGAGAACTCTCTCTCCGCAGGTGGTGATAGCTCATTGCTGTCGTCACCTCTCTGAGAATTTCTCAGAGCGGTTTGGGAGGGGCCTTCTACCCCTCTTCTGGAAGATTGCCCGGGCCACAACTGTGGCCCAATTTGACGGGCTTTTGGAGGAGCTTCGGGCTTTAAAGCCCGAAGCATCAGCATACCTTTATGGTGCCGAGCCCGAACGGTGGGCTCTGGCGAAGTTTCGTGGCCGTCGATACGGCCATGATACTTCAAATATTGCAGAGAGCTTTAATAAGCTCATCCGCACAGATCGAGAGCTCCCAATCGTGGAGCTTCTCGATGCGCTCTGGCACTGGGTGATGGCCCAGCGTGCGGAGCGCTCTCTTTTGGCTGTGGAGGCCATTGCTAAAGGGCAATGGCCTCCTCTCCTCACTAGGTTGGTGGAGGAGGGGAGGAACTGGGCCCATGGCAATGGGCTCCAGATATCCTCCCTAACAGAGGCACGGGTAGTCCAGCCAAATGGCAGGATCTACCTCGTTGACCTGACGGCAAGAACTTGTTCTTGCCGTCGATACCAAGAGAATGGCGTGCCTTGTGGGCACGCCATGACTCTTATATTTCGACAAGGGAGTCAATTGACTCCCTTTCTTCCGACAGAGCTGTCTGCCGCGTGCTGGCAGAGGCAGTATCAACTGCCTCTGCCTCCTGTCTCTGTCGAGGGTCTTTCGATAGACCCTGACGCCTTAGGAGGAATCTGTGACCCCCCAGTCACCCGAATCCCCCGAGGCCGTCCCCGAAAAGAGAGGGTTTGGAGGGAAGATGCCCGGCGTCCTCGAGGACGCCAGGAACGACGGGATCATGGAGGACTTCTGCCGCTTGGGGCAGTCGTTGCCGCCGTGCCGGACTTGGTCCGTACACGCTGCGGCACCTGCGGCGAGCCTGGGCACAATGCCAGGACTTGCCGCAGGCCTCACAATTGACCTGTTCTCATATGAGAACAGGTCAGTTTACAGGGGGGGTTACGGGGGGAGTTATGGGGGGTTTACGGCCTGTTCTCATATGAGAACAGGGGGATTTACGGGTGGATTGGGTGGGGGATGGTCACGTGGTAATCGACCGGGTAGATAGAGTTTATTTGGGTTTTTACCGGGTAGATGGAGTTTTTGCCCTACAATTTAATACACTGTTTCAGCTCCTACATTAGCGCTTACACTTAATATCTCAAGAATTAATGCATAGATTATTCCTAGATAATTAGGTACGAATTTAACGAAGTATAAAAAGCTAGAAACATACTTTTAATATATATTATTAAGCTGTTGTTGAGTTATTACCTTGCAAATTTCTCAATTTTAGGTGAGAAATTCAATGTCCGACTCGCTTGTGAAATACGTTATAGAAGTGCTGGTAATTCCACCATTGTGTTAATTGTTCAACCCTCAGATGCCCCCCTGAACTGAGTATAGCATAACTATGTTTGGTAGGATTGGAAGTCTATACACCACATCTTAATATTGCACATACATATAATCCAAACACTACCCAAATCGTTTCAGTAACCGAATAAATAGAGCCTTCAACGTCAAATAGACGACACATCAGTCATGATGAAGGTCTCAAACATTTCCATCCTGATTGTATACGTATTATGCGACTGATTTTACACTATCATACATTCTTTATCATTCCTCGCTCAAAAAAGACCAATCTGCTTCCCCACCATGTCCGCTATCCTTCCAAACGCCTTCGCACGATCGCTATCTGGCTCACTAACTACTGTGGGCTTTCCCCGATCCGCATCATCACAAATGCTAGCATGCAAAGGAACATCGCCTAGAAACTCAATACCGTGCTTTGCGCAGGTGTTCTCAACGCCAATGCCATGGCTTGAATTCTCACCGCCACCAAAGATATGAGTGCCTTCCAGACAATGCGGGCAGATGAAGAGAGACATGTTCTGGACCATGCCCAGAATAGGGATATTAGTTTTCTGAAACATGCCGATGCCCTTGATGGCGTCTTTCAAAGCTATGTCTTGCGGCGTTGAAATAATAATCGCGCCGTCAAGCTCGATTTGCTGTGTGATGGTGAGTTGCGTGTCCCCAGTTCCTGGAGGGAGATCAAGGACGAGGACATCGAGTCCGCCCCAGTCAACCTCGTGGAGAAGCTGTTGGAGGGCTTTCATAACCATCAGTCCCCGCCAGACAACGGGGGCGTCTTGGCCAACGAGGTAGCCCATAGACATTGATTTAAGGCCATAGTTTGAAAGAGGAAGGAGTTGGTTATCTAGTAATCGTTAGACTTTTTCTTCTTTACCAGTTAAATTTTTGGCATTCATACTTGAAGACAGGCGTGGCTCGCCAAAGAGATTGAGAAGAGTGGGTATCGAGGGCCCAAAGATATCCGTATCCAGAATGCCACTGCGAAGGCCGCTGCGAGCAAATGAAAGCGCAAGGTTTACTAATCTGCAATCAAAATTTGACACCTTATTTAAAAAGCGTAGTTTAAAAAATACCTGCAATGGTGGACTTGCCAACACCACCTTTGGCTGAGGAAACAGCTATTACTTTCTTCACGTCTTTGATGCGTCTCCGTTCCGGCAGCCCTCGTTGCATGCGCGGAATTGTCCCAGCCCGCGGCAATCCCTTTTTACCGAGTTAGTTGATTGTCAAAAAGCTATACTGCAATTAGATCTACATACCAAAGGATTTTCATGCCGCAAAGCCCTCAACGTCGAAAATAATCGCGGTCTCATGATTTATGCATTTCCGGGCATTGTCTCGACTTCGCCATAAACTACGGTACATGTCGTTGGTTGCGTCGGAGGTACGCGGCCGCTAGCGTTGGAAGAAGCGCCAAGATTTCGGGGTTTTGGAGGAATTTCTTGAGAACTTTTTGGCGGGAGGAGCAACGGCAAAATCGCAAAGCCAACATCGGGATGGCAAAAGGAAAGAGCAGTTCGCTTGCGAAACAGCTTGCTGAGCTGGAAGTGAAGGCTCCGAAGGGTATGCAATGCACTTAATTCCCAATGATTTGACTTCAAACTAATACAACCCAGATTTTGACCCCGAAGAAAATGAGGCACCGCTTGGGAGTGATGAGAGTGGTTCTGAGGAAGAAGATGAGAATTTGGGAACGGAGCATTATGTGAACGTTGGGTATGTGCCCCATGCTTTGTTCTTGCCTAATGTTATGGTGTACTGACAGTCTTTTTTTCTTCTAGAAAGAGCAAGCTGCGAAAGCCCGCCCAAGTCGCCCTTGGCCCTCAATACGCCGGAGCTCGAATTAGCCGCAAGGATCTACTGAACAATGATGAGGACTCAGATATCTCTGGTGATGAGGAATCCACTGAGGAACAGGATTTGGAGGATATCATTGACCCCAATACTGTTGATCTAGACGCGGAAGACTTGGATGGAGAAATCAACAGCAACGATGCTCTTGGCGAAAGCGATGAAGAGAAACTTAAGGAATTTGTCTTCTGCGGAAGTGGCAAACCCAAATATGCAGTAGGTGGCGGCCCAAGCAATGACGAGTCTGGATCCGAAAGCCAAGAAGAGTTGCTAGAGGACGGAGACGAAGACGAGGATGAGGACATGGACGAGGTCGACGATGACAATGAAGAGGTGGAAGATGACATTGACGACTCGGAAGAAGATAGTGATGAAAGTGAGGTAGGAGACGACGAGCAAGCTCGCCGTGCTGAACTACGAAAGATGATGAGTGAAGAGCAAAAAACCGTCGTTGCTACAATTTCTCAGGCCGCGAAAGCCGACGCTGAGAAGGGCAACGCTGTCAAGGCTCAACGAAAGACATTCGATTCATTGCTAAATGTCCGCATTCGCCTCCAAAAGGCTCTTGTGGCCACAAATTCTATGTCCTCTTTGGAGCAAAGCTCCGAAACTTCGACACCGTACAAGGCGGCCGAAGAAGCTGCAGTCAAGCTTCTGAACACATTGAATGCCATGCGATCTGAGCTTGACAAAACAGCAACGAACTCAAAGAAGCGCAAGCACACCGCCATCGATGCCACAACGTCCAACTCTGACATCTGGGCTGCTATCCAAGCCTCCGAGTCTCAATCTGTTCCGAAACGTCAGGCAACACTAGCAAAGTGGTCTGCCAGGGTCCGCGGCACAACTGCAGCTCCCATTTCCCGCAAGCTTAACAATGTTGCTGAGCAATCTATTGTCGACGTCCTCTCTGAGCAGCTGTCTGGTTCCAACGCAGAGCGCCTCATCAAGCGCACGAGAATGCCGCGCTCCTGCGCTCCCATTCAGGTCAAGGCCAGGATTACTGAAGATGAGAACATTTATGACGATGCGGACTTCTATCAGCTCCTCCTTAAAGAGCTGGTCGATCAACGCATGGTAGATTCGTCATCCGCCCCATCCATGGGAGCTGGTGGCCAGCCAATTGCACAGTGGGCTGCGGCTAAGGAGGCGAGGACGAAGAAGAATGTGGATACGAGGGCAAGCAAGGGACGTAAGATGAAGTTCACAGTGCACGAGAAGTTGCAGAACTTTATGGCACCGGAGGATAGGGGATTATGGGAGCCGGAGGCGATTGATAGGTTCTTCGGCACCCTTCTGGGCCAGAAAATGAATCTGGGAGAAGAGGACGAGAGCGATGACGAGGAGGCGCCTCTGGCGGAGGAAGCGTTGATGTTGTTCAGGTCGTAGATATACCGCTGCTAAGGACTGTGCTTTTATAGTATACCCAAAAGTATGTAATTATCGGATCCGCCCGATCGCCTTGCTCCCAGTCGGATAAAACGAGCTATTTTATCCTGAGGCAAAGGAGGGAGAAGATTTGATCCTTGTTGAGTTTGTAACCTAAGTGGATAGATATAGTAACTACCATTTGTTCAAGACCATTGTTTTGTGAGCGACGTAAAAACACTATTATGAATGTTTAAATAAATACCTTCATACATGTATCGCACTTCACCAGATGGCGTGAACAAAAATATTCAGATCTTCATAAGTTAAATCTGGGTGTCATTTACCATCTATAACAACCCGTTTGAGATGCCGCTCTATTACAATTTCTTGTCGTGTTCGACCCATAATTCTGACAACCCTCCGTCATTAATCATTCATCCTTTGGAAGTCTCTTCGCACTCTTGAGTTGGACTATGAGGGCTAGTTCCAAGTCTCGAATCAGTCTCAACACTGACTCCTTTGCCCAGCGGGCTCCCCTTTATGCCTCGCCGTTCTTGTTGGATCCGATCCAGAGGACGGGACGCTTTCGGTGCCGGTACATATGGCGACCCAGGCGTCGATGGAAATTCCGGAGTCGTGCCTTTTCTAGAACCCGACGGGTTCTCTTTATTCCGCAGCAACCAGTGATCTGGGGTTCCACTATTCGGAGTTGCGCTCCGAGATCTCTCCCAGCCCCTTCTTGGCAGCGGCGATTGATCGCATTCATCGAAACCAGGACCACCCCGCCTTGCTGGGCTAGACGGCTGAGACCCATATTGATAGTCTTCTCCCCTGTGTTTTATCGGGCTCTCATCATACGGATCAAATCCGACTTTCTGTCTAGCTTCAAAGCGCCTTCGGCGTCTCTCTTCAACATCTCCACCGGCGCCTGTAGTAGATGACTCTTCGAGGAAGAAGTTAAGTAATTCGTCCGGGATGGAGAGATGAGAGGCTTGCTGGAATTGTTGGAGGGCCGTGAGACGAACGAGCATCTCTAGAAGGGACAGTGAGGAGCGAACTGGCCCGAAAGGCGTAGAATACGCTTGCGGGGCATTCGGTGGGCGGGAATAGCGCCGCTTTTGTGGACTAGGACTACCGGTTGATGAGGAGCTGCCGATGTCAAGGTTCGACAAACTTCTTGTAAGATCGGGATCAGAGGGCGACTCGTGTGAGGAGCCTGGGCGAACTGAAGCGTAGGCAGAACCCCTGCCCGGTTCCTCTTCGTCATCTGAGCTTTCTTCATCATCGGACTCTACATAAACTTCGAAAGCTACCCATTCGGGGTCCAGGTTAGGAGGGAAACCCCAAACCCGTTTCTTGTGTACGTCTGTATTGGGTAGCTCATTTGGCTCCAAAACCGAGTTTTCTCGGCGAAGTTGCTCGTCAATATCTAGCTGCGATTCATCGGGATCGGTTTCGGTGTCATCATATATCGAGTCCTCTAACTGTCTTCCTTCTCCTTCCACGCTTTCGAACGGTTCATCCCACAGGTTATCACGTTCAGAGGATTCCATCATGCGCCGCGGAGGAACAGCGTTCACATCACGCTTCAAAAGAAGAACAGGGCTATTTGCTTCTCCCTCACTGCCAATATTGAGGATTTTGCCAGTGTCGGCGTAGAATATTTTCGATATCTGATGTATCGGAAAATGCTCTCTTAAACCTGCAAGGGCTACATCTTCAAATGGACCGGGTTGAGGCTCGTTTTCTTCGTAGGTATGTACTCGATTGTCATCCAGATCTTCAACGATAACGAGTCGATAGGAATACTCATTGGCTTTCCCTTCTCCGGCGATTTGAAGCTCCGACCTGTCGTCATTCTCATTACTCCCCGCGGTAGAACCATCGCCAAGGTCATTGGCGTTAGTAGAAGACCTAAAGTCGGAACGGGCGCTATCATCGTACGAACCACTCAAGGGGCTCCTCATTAATTTGACCTTTGCCTTATGTATAGTCTCTTTCCAGACCATATCTCGTATACCCCTTTCGTCATGAGGTCTATTGGAATGCCCTGCGAATAACATATACACAGAGAGTGTAAACGTTGGCCCAGCTTGTATCGGACGGCTGGGATCTAGTGAGTAACGTGTATCACATGCTGTGAGGAAAGTGCTCGCTTGAAGGAGTCTTGACGGGGACACAGAAGCAGGCAAGGTCGTGGAAAGACTGGCCCCAGATGTCGCGATTGCAAGGTTGATCAAGGGGACGGCATCTTCGATACGAGTGAGCAATCGCTTGATATCCTGAACAATGAAGCGCAATTCAGCCTTGTGGTCAGGGCCAGATTTGGATCGACCAGTTCCGCGGCGAGCCGATTCTTCAGCACTCGCAGCTTTGGCAAGACGGACCCCAAGAGACTGTATGTCCCAGCGCAACTCTTTTGTCAGAGTGACTGCAGACTCAAGTGAAGTATTGCCGCGAGCCGAGCTATTGTAAGTCAGTATGATATCGAAGTAAGGAAGATCGCCCACCAACATCAGCTCAATCATATCAATTGCTGGTGAAATAATCTGTAGTAGTTGGCAGTTAGATCATATCTTCTTAACCACCGCTTTGCAAACGCAAACATAGTTTCTTTATCACATGACTTCAATAACTCACTCTGATCTTGCTGTCAAGCCGCATCTGAAGACCTTGGAGTTCGTGAAACTCCTCGTTATTGTCGACGGTCTGCAGCCACCAATTAGTAAGGCTATATATGAGTTTGGCAGATAGGAAGCACACCTTTAAGAACCTCGAGCACTGTCCTACTGCATACCCACTTGTTATGGCGATTCCAGACCTGATTTTATTAGAACAGCAAACGGATGAAGGAAATGGGCCGTACCTGATCGCATAGTTCATCGCCTGCTGCGTGATCTATACGGATGTTAGAAACTTCATGATACTTGGAACAAGCGACTTGCTTTTCCCAGCAGATCGTCCATGGCGAATAAGTTGGCGAGTATGAACTAAGTTCACAGTTCAGGGTATGTGTACAGTGTACACCATGGATCAGCTCTTCCTTTATTCATAGTAAAAAAATCATTTATGCGTGAAGCTCGTTGGTGTTTTACGGCGGTACACCAGACAATCCCGCTGTTATTTTACAGGTGGTGGTTGTGGAGTGGTGGTGTGTCAAGTTGCTGACCTAATCAGGCCGACATGGCCGTTGTACCCATATGATTTGCTGGACACACCTCAATTTTCTGGGCTACCTGAACAGTTCACCTCGAGTTTCAACGACAAACTTGTCTCGACGCTCCGCCTACTGTTCAAAATCTCAATCTAGTGCTCAATACATAACTTGTGGAAGATATCGCATTATACCGATTTAGAGTGCTTGGCTTTAGTTGTGGATTTCGACATCTCTGCCCCTCAATTTGCATAGTGCGGGGCACAATATTTCACTTCAACGCCACTGAATATCACGATCTCGACCACAATGTCGCACCTCAACTCATGGGAAGATGACCCAGCCGCGCAGGAGGAGAACATCGCTCGCCAGGCTCAACAAATGAACCTCAACGCCGCTGCGCAAGCCAACACTTTCCGTCCCGGCGCATCGTCATTCACCCCCGGCGCACAAACTTTCCAGCCTGGCCAACAATATCCACAATACGGCGGCGGATATGATCAAGCCCAATACCAGCAGTACCAAAACCAAAGCCAAGGCTACGGCCAGCAGCAGCAGTATGGCGGACAGCAAGCCTATGGGCAGTACGGCCAAGGTGGCTACGGGGGTGGTTATAACCAAGGGGGTTCGCAAACATACGGTGAGTTTGTCACTTAAATGGAGGCTATTTTGGGGTTTTATACTTACAAATATAAAGGACAACAGAACTCTGGCTACGGCCGGGAGCAACAAGCCACCCAGGCGGCTTTCGTTCCATCTCAAGTCCCGACCATTGCGAAACGCTCCGACGCTCCCGCAGGTACAGCTGCGGCTGGAGCATTAAACAAGCCTATTGCAACCAAGGAGGGTGGCCCCAAGGTTCTTAGCATCGGAGGTAACGCGCCAGCTCCAAAAGCCAAGGTTTTGTCGATAGGCCTCCCGGCAGTCAAGAAGGAGGAGCCAAAGAAAGAGGAGGCAGCAAAGGCTACCAAGGAAGCCACACCCGCCGCAGGAAGCAAGGCTACCGCAACGAAGGCAATCTCCAAAGCTGATGGAGCTGCTACTGGAAAGACTTCTCCTGCTCCATCTTCTGGACGCTCGAGCCCTAGCGCCGCTGTCGCTGAGAAGCAAGCAAAGAGGGAGGCTGATGCTGTGGAGAAAGAGCAGCTTGCTGATGTCGACCAAGAGACATTGAAGGAAATTTACGGAAAGGAGCACGTAAACATCATCTTCATCGGCCACGTTGATGCTGGAAAATCGACCCTTGGTGGAAGCATTCTATATGCTACTGGTATGGTTGACGAGCGAACGATGGAGAAGAATAAGAAGGAGGCGAAGGAAATGGGTCGTGAGACTTGGTATCTGTCGTGGGCCTTGGATCTGACCAAGGAAGAACGTTCCAAGGGAAAGACTGTAGAGGTAGGCCGTGGTTATTTTGAGACCGACAAGCGCCGCTACAGTATCTTGGATGCTCCCGGTCACAAGACATATGTTCCTCACATGATTGGAGGTGCCTCCCAAGCGGATGTAGGCATTTTGGTTATTTCTGCACGTAAGGGAGAGTATGAAACAGGTTTCGAAAAGGGCGGACAGACAAGAGAGCATGCTATGCTTGCCAAGACTCAGGGTGTGAACAAGTTGATTGTTGTTATCAACAAGATGGACGACCCAACTGTGGCCTGGTCAAAGGAGCGCTACACCGAGTGTACGACAAAGCTCGCAGCTTTCCTCAAGGGAACTGGATACAATTTGAAGACTGATGTCTTTTTCATGCCTATTGCGGCTCAGATTACGGCTGGTATTAAAGATCGCGTCCCTAAGGACCTGTGCTCATGGTACGATGGGCCGTCTCTTCTTGAGTACCTGGACAACATGTCCGCATTAGAGCGCAAGCTTAACGCTCCTTTCATGATGCCTATCAACGGTAAATATCGTGAAATGGGAACCATTGTCGAAGGAAAAATCGAAGCTGGTGTTATCAAGAAGGGGGCGTCGCTTGTCATCATGCCTAACCGCAACAACGTTGAAGTCGCGGCCCTTTATGGTGAGACTGAAGACGAAACCCAAATCGCCCAGTCAGGAGACCAGATTCGCGTCCGCCTGCGCGGCGTCGAAGAGGAAGACGTGCTTCCTGGCTTTGTGCTGTGCTCGCCAAAGCGTCTCGTTCACTGCGTCACTGCCTTCGAGGCCCAGATCCGCATCCTTGACCTCAAGAGCATTCTTTCTGCGGGATTCAACTGCGTGATGCACGTCCATTCGGCAATCGAGGAGGTCACCTTTGCGGCCCTGCTGCACAAGCTCCAGAAGGGCACTGGGCGCAAATCAAAGGTACCACCGTCGCATGCTAAGAAGGGAGAGAGCATTATCGCGCGTATGGAGATCATTGGAGGCGCAGGGGCCGTCTGTGTGGAGAGGTTCGAGGATTACCCTCAGTTGGGCCGTTTTACTTTGAGAGATCAGGTATGTTCATTCTACTCACAAGATGCCGATCTTAAAACTAACCAGCCATTAGGGTCAAACAATTGCCATCGGCAAGATCACGAAGCTCATTACGGACCAGTCAACAACAGCCTAAGTATAACGTAATTTTTTTACGACCTAGACTATTGACGGCCTGCCGGGAAAATGGGAGAGGCAGAGGGGCACAGGTTGGAGAACTGTAGCTTCATGAAAGGGATTATGCATATATGATAGATTAAAAGCAAGTTACAGTACACATATTTTGTAGGTCACGAGTGTACAAATGTGACTGCGTTTTAACGTCTGTTGGCCGAGTGCAGCGAATTCAAAGAACGGATCCCATCTAGTAACTATGTCCTACTGCGCACTAGATCTACTATCATAATAAACCGGTGAAAAGTTTAAATGGCCAAGATTGCTCGTAGGAGTCTTAATATTTTTTATATCAGAAACACGTCTCGAAATCACTCCACACTTGTGTCCCACGTTATTTCTCACCGCCCTCCCAAATTGGGTTTATTGCCGCCTCATGTGGAACATTCACGCGTGTAAGTGACCACAGCTTCACTGACAATGTCTGTGTAAGACGCGCAGTACGAGCTGTAATAGATGGATGGGGACTGGGATGAGGTATGGATGTCTTTTGATGATGTTTCTCCTTGCACTCCTCTGGATTGCCGACACCGTCTTTGTCGACCCATTCAAAGCGCGTCCTCAACAACCCCGCCGGGGCGCATGCGGCTCCATTGACGGCTTCGACTTTCTCCCTTCGAACGGATAGCTAATATTATCTGATATAGGTTGCGCGCCTTGCGCTCCCTCCGCCGGGTCGCCATGCCGTGCCTACGCCAGTTGCGACTATGGCGTTCGACACCATGCAAGAGCTGTTCTGGGTCGGCAACGATTACGTATGATTCAGTCCTCCCGCAATCTATTGAAGTTAACTCATGGGATGGTATAGGGCCGAGTCACCTCATTTTATAGCCCCGAGCTACAGAAACACACATCCTTCCGAGCGCACCCTTCTGGCGATGGGCCGGTGAGGCAGTTGCTCTTTCATGACAAGGGCGTTATAGCTCTCGGGACGAAGAGTGTCCATATGGCCACAAGGCGTGGCCTTCCATTGTGGTATATAGTGTATGGGTGCCTTCTACCAATATACTTTGGACGAGTTGCTGACCTGGGATATGTAGCCATGACAGTATGAAAGATCTGCGCTGCATGAGTTTTACTTCGAAAGGCACCAACGAAATCATTGTTGCTGGCCTCCAAGACCAGATGTTTGTTATAGATGTCAACAAAGGGGAAATAACAAAAGAGGTATGTATCTTTTTGCCCATACAAGGAATGACTCTGACGGCTTAGATCCCAACCCCTGATCAATATACGATTATGAAGCGGAGCCGCTATATCTGCGCCGCGACTACGAAAGGAGCGGTAAACATCCTCGACCCAATTAGTTTCAACATCGTCAAAACTTGGAACGCCCACACGTCGATGATCAGCGATTTAGATGCGCAGCATGACTTTATTGTTACATGCGGTTACTCGCTCCGCCAGGGCCAGTCGTATATGCTAGACCCGCTTGTCGGTGTGTTCGACCTCAAAAACCTCGTCTCCCTTCCACCCATACCCTTTCCAGCCGGGGCAGCCTACGTCCGCATGCATCCAAGGATGTCGACTACAAGCATCGTCGTGTCGCAACTGGGCCAAATGCACATAGTAGACCTGATGAACGTGAATACTAGTAATGTTCGTCAGGCTAATATACTGACCTACTTAACAATGATAGAGATTGCACCTTCAGGCGAAGCAATTGCTTTGTCTGATGCAGAATGCAATGTGCACCTTTGGGGCTCGCCTTCACGGATTCGCTTTGCTGAGCTCAGCAATCCTGTTGAATTTGCGGATCCGGAAGAGGAGCATTCACGTATGGATTGGGACACAGTGACGTGAGTCGTCCGCCCTAACTGTGCATACATATAACTGATATTTCCCTGGTGCAGGCCTATTAACACTATCGGAATGCCATATTATAGGGAGCAGCTTCTATCTGCTTGGCCCACACATATCATATCTGATGTGGGAGCACCTCCGTCAAAGATTGATCCACAGTTCCTTACAGGCCTCACACCTATCGACTGGGGAGCATACGGCCGCAACACCAAAACCACAAGACGGAACCAAATCGGCGATACCCGCACCCCAGATAAGTCTACTGCCAGCCTCCAAGCACCAAAATTCTTGAGCGAGAAAGCTCGTGAATCTGCAAACTCCAACACGATGGACCGTCGGATCAGTGATGTTGCAGATGCACTTGGTGCAGCCGAACTTTCGAGTTTGAAAGCAGATGTTCCTGTCATGTATCGTAATGTGGAGATCAAGTATAGTAAATTCGGCGTTGACGACTTTGACTTCGGGTAAGTTTGCACATCATCCTGTTCGGCCTCACGGATACTTACAACAACTAGATTCTATAACAAGACCAAATACTCTGGTCTTGAGATCCACATATCAAATTCTTATGCCAACCCCATTTTGCAAGTATTGCATTTTACGCCGCTGATCAGAAATATAACCCTGCAACACACCGCGACGTCCTGCGCCAACCCGACCTGTCTCCTATGCGAGATGGGCTTCCTGTTCGACATGCTCGAAAAAGCAGAGGGGTCTATATGCCAGGCGACAAACCTCCTTAAAGTTCTCAGTAACCACCCCGAAGCCGCCCGCTTAGCCTTATTGGAAGAGGATTCTCCAGGCGCCTCTTTAACCACCATGCTCCAGGGCCTAAATCGCTTCCTCCTCGACCGCATGACACAAGACTACAAGAGCATCGCGCCGCATTCCGACGCATTCGGCCAGCTCCTGGCCACGCCTGCGACTACAGCGATCCGCTGCATGAACTGCCGCAGCGAACACACGCGCCCCGGCACGACCTTTGTGAATGAGCTCATCTACCCCCTCCCCAAATCCGCAGGGCGCAACTTACGTCCGCCCAAAGTCTCCTTTTCGCAGGTCCTTAAGTCGAGCATCGAGCGCGAGACGACGAGCCGTGGTTGGTGTAGCCGCTGCCAGCGCTATCAGTCGCTCGCGACGCGTAGGACGATCCACAACGTGCCGCCTGTGTTGATTCTGAATGCAGCCATCCTGAGCCCGGAGGCGAAGCAGTTATGGGGAACGCCGGGATGGCTTCCGGATGAGATCGGTGTTATTATCGAGCAAGGCCAGTTCTTCTGTTATGAAGGCGAGGATCTGAAGTTGCACTTACAGAGGGGCATGCACAATATTACAGTGTACTCCCTGATTGGCGTCGCCGCCGATGTGGATAGTGGACAGCACCAGAAGTCGCATCTCGTATCTGTCGTGAATGGTAAGTTTGTTTCCAGTGGCCTGAGTTCTTTTTACTAACACAAACAGTGGCACACTCAATGCCCACCGCACCCGGCGAACATGGCTGGCACCTCTTCAACGACTTCCTCGTCCGCCCCACCAAGCGCGAGGAAGCCCTCTCCTTCAACCCCGCCTGGAAACTCCCCTCCGTCCTCACCTTCCAAATCAAATCCGCAAATAACCTCATCGACGACTCCTGGAAAAAGAACCTCGACACCTCCCTCCTCTACCAAGAGTCGGGCCCCAACCCCTCCGCCCCGTGCTCCCACACCCCCCTAAACCCCTTAACGGAACGCCCCACGCACGGCACCATCTTAGCCCTTGACACGGAATTCGTTTCTACTCGCCAGCCTGAGATCGAAATCAACAGCGATGGCGACCGCGCCACTATCCGGCCTATCGTATACGCCCTCGCCCGGGTGTCTGTCGTGCGAGGTCCTGCCCCGGCAACTGCTCTCGACGCCTCGCTGCCGCCTGCGACGCCGCTGATTGATGATTATATCGCGAGCCGCGAGCCGATTGTGGATTATTTGACTAGCTATTCCGGAATCCAGGCCGGGGACCTCGATCCACGGACGAGTCCGCATAGTCTTGTGAGTCTGAAGACTGCTTATAAGCGTCTCTGGATCCTCGTCAATCTTTCCGTCACATTCCTCGGTCACGGCCTAAAACAAGATTTCCGCGTCGTGAACATCCAAGTGCCCAAAGCGCAGGTGATTGACACAGCAGAACTCTTCTTCGTCGCTGCTCGCTTGCGAAAGTTGAGCCTGGCGTTCTTGGCATGGGTGCTGCTGAAAGAGGATATCCAGGTGGTGGTACACGACAGTATTGAAGATGCGCGCACGGCGTTACGGCTGTGGGGAAAGTGGAGGGAGTTTGTAGAAGCGGGCGTGCTAGAGGAGATATTGGCGGATGTGTATCGTGTGGGGAGAGAATGCGGATTTAGACCGCCTGGGAGGGGAGGCGACGTAGGGACGCCTTCGAAGAATGGTGGTACTGGGGCGGGGACGCCGATGATGGGGACGCCGGCGAAAAATGGGGGGGTGGGGATGGGAATGGGGACGCCGCTTAGGAATGGGGGTTTTGGGACGGGGATGGGGACTCCGAGTGGGATGGGAACTCCTAGTAGGGGATTGTGATGTTTTTAGACTGAAGACGGGGACGAAACGGGTTTGAAACGGGGTGATTGAAAGAATATCTTGAAATATATATGCAACTTTTCGTGATGAATCTTGGCTCGGTGACTCCGCTTGAAGTGGCGTGGATAAAGCAACAATGCTGATCTATAGTGAAAGGGAAGTGACGAAAAGATCACAGGTTTTTCGCCTGAAACGACGCGAACAGAGTGACACCAAGAAGCTACAATGGACGTCTCTATAGCCAAATATCTTTACCACAATGGCCCTTTGGCCTGCCCTAGAGCTCAGTAAGCAGTATCGCAACCACCGATGCCGCTAATAATGAAGTAGACAAACATTGCGGCAGTGCCTCTAGTGAGGTACTTTTTAAGGGATTGCTATGCCGTCGCCCTTTTCTTACTCCCACAAAAGTTGTCATTTGCTTGCAAGAATGAAAGCTAACTACTTCTATTCCCTTAAAAATACACCGTAGCCTACTTCTGCAACTACAACAATCACCCGCAGTCCTGCTATGTCAGTGGGCGCCAGTCGATGTCCTGGTCCATTACCGCCGTCTGCGGCCTCTATGGCACGGGGTGCACCTACAACTATTTTCTCAAATTGACAAATTGCTTACAACTTTTTCCCCTAGACCCTAAGGGCTCTACTTCCAGTCAATTACGCATTATAACTCCCATCTACATCCATTCCTGCTCGTTCGGGCCCTGTATGAAATCAAGACATCTGTTGCGGCAGCTAACAAGTCTACTTGTCGTAGACGTCTAGCTCGCATAAGTTGGTACGCTTTGGTAAATTTGAGATTATAGAAGGGAACAAGCTTTTTATCACTTTGTACAAAGTACTCGTTTCGTGGTAAGTCCACTGGGTCATATGGGGAGAAAGAATTCGTGTGGAGGATGGCTTTCCATGCGCTAGGTATTTCATTAATGAGCCTTTTAATTGCTCGACGAGCCTCTGATGATTTTTGCGGCGAGAGGGATGGTGGGGTGATGGGTTGATTTATATCTGGATCCCAGATATCACCGAACATCGACGCCCCTGATTCCCTAAGGGTCATCTAGATGCCACTTCCCCATCTTCTTGCTCCAGCCCCTATGTGATTACCGAGGAGTATATGATACCATATCGGTGTTCGGAGTAGTTCAAGATTTGTAGAGGGGGGGGCGATCACGATTTTGCCATCAGTGATACTTTTGTTATACATTTTACGCCACCGAATCCAGACGGAGTTCAGTTCTGGCTGGACTTTATGTGTTTCTGAGATCCATTGTAGCTAGGGTTGGTCTATCGCGCTTAGGGTGAGCGTGGATGCGGAAGCACTACTAATAATGATTTCCCGGGCGAGTTTTACCTAGAGAAGCTCAGGGTGTTAACTGTGCGGGCCACAATGGATAGTACCGTGGCATTAAGAATCACACGATGCCGCCTTGGGAGAGTGGGCAGCAGGTTTGCAGATTCTGGATGGTTTTGTGTCTCTTATTGTCCCATACGAGGCGGTAGTATTCAGTTTCGAGGTCTTTCTTCGTTCGAAGGGGGACGTTTAGAAAGCGGAAGGAGAATCGAGGGAGGGACATCATAAGAGAGTTGGCAATGAGAACTCGTCCTTTGATAGATAGGTAGAATCGCAACCATCTGCTAGACACCTGCTTAAATTTCTGCAGGATGGTGTCCTAATGGTTGCGGATTTGGTCCTTAATGTCTGTTCCAACAGGAATCCCGAGATGGACGTATGGGTTCTCTAGGCTGATATGTTAGACGAGGGGTATATTTATGCGTGCGAGAAACCATTGTGGTCTTTTGATATGCTCAAGGCTACAATTTCAAGGAGACTTCTACCACAAAAACGTATCGGCCACGTTGGAATAGTCAAAAATCGAATTATTACAGCTCGAGATATAGAGAGGCAGTGAGAAAGCTAACTACCTTGTTACAGAGGTCGTAGGCGAAAGTGCGATGCTCTAGGAGCTTGTAGGAGGACACAAACTTGTCCACTATGCTAGCGAAATCGTACATAACTATGCGCTATACCTTGGCTTCCCTTTCAATGGCATCAAGTTGGCTACTAATGGCTGCTGTTGCTTCGTGACTATTAGGCGCGCTTTCACCTAAGCTAAGGCGTAGAGGAGGCACAGTGTTGGTACTGAGTGTCTCTTAGAAGTGTGGTCGAGGTTGGATGGTAATTGTGGTTCCTAGGGGCGAGTAAAAGCGCTGTCTTAGGGGCCTAGATCCGGCCGTTAGGGAGTTAAGGCCTCCATCACCACCTAGGGGTGCTCGAAACCTCATCGCTTTGGAAATCAGTCCGCAATGACCACAACTATAACAAAGCTGGCGACCTATTATGGCGCCTCCTCCACAATAAAGTACAGACAGGGAAATCACTTGACTAGCTACCAATACCACTTACCATGTGCCCTTCGTTATAACAATATGGCAACAGGTCTCAGACAGTGTTTCCAGTAGTATTGCCTGTATACGGGAGGCTCCCGTATACGGGCCCGTATTATACTTAAGTATTCATATGACCCGTATCATAACACCTCTCCGCCGCTAGTATTATACTTAAGTATTCCACGTGATCCTTTCACAATTTTCAGGTCGTCGTGAAAACTCTGCATTCTATCCTTACGTCTTATGATTCAGCCTACATCATGGCTTCTGAACCTTCTGATGTTGTATCTACTATCGAAAGTGAACAATTTAATCCGTTTGAACAGGATACTACAACCTCATCAACCATTGGCTGCTCTATTCCATCCCAATTTACCTCCCGTACTACATCAAAAGTAGCTAAGCTACGCACATCACCGATATGGGACTTTACAAAAGTAGGACGTTATGAAATAACCTTCAATATCTACGGCAAGGAGTCCTGGTGTTGCAAGTTCTGTTCTAAGGAGTATACTGTTGGTGGGGGCACTAATATCTTCATCAAGCACTTAAAGGAGCGCCATTCCATTGACTTGAAAACACCACAAGAGCAACGCATTGATGGATATCAATCCACAATAGCTGTAGCCTTTGCCAGGCCACACACAATCAATCATAAACACCGTAGACTCGACGATGTCACTGCTGTTAGGCCTTAGATCCACATGTTCTTGAAGATCTCTATGTGCGCTGGATAGTAGCATGTGGAATTGCATTCCGAATGGTTTCAATCCCCAAGTTCTGCACGTAAGTAGTATTACCTTTCACGATTTAAGGCTTTTATTAATATATATATAGCATGCTTCACTATTTAAATCCAGCCATCAATGAATGGCTGCCTCATAGCTCGACAACAATTCACGATTGGGTCCTTCGTAAATATACAGAAGAGAAGGTTATCATTCGATAGGCTGTTCAAGCTGCCCTTACAAATATACACTTTACAGTGGACTTATGGACTTCTCCAAATTCCCTTGCAATCCTCAGCATTGTCGCTCACTATATATCAGCAACTGGTAATCTAGATAACTCTGTTCTTGCACTACGAGAAGTTAATGGCCAGCATTCTGGTGAGAACCAAGCTGTGGAAATTCTTGATGTTATCAACGACTATGGCATTGCTTCAAAGTTGGTTATTTTGTAATGGACAATGCAACAAATAATGATACAATAGCTTTCGAAAAAGCTGAAAGAGGAGCATGAGATAATATGGGACCCTAGGCGACATAGATTACGGTGTAACAGTCATGTGATCAACCTCGCTGTTCAAGCCTTTCTCTTTGCAAGTGATGAGGAGGACCTCTCACAGGATAATAATACGGAGCTATTGTCATCGCCGACAGAAATAGAGATGGAGCAGTGGAGAAAGAAAGGTCCACTTGGTAAACTACATAACATTGTAGTTTATATCCAATGCAGCCCACAATCGCCAGCTTTAAGTTGATGAGCAATAACCTATGTTTGTTGAGAGATAATTCAACACGTTGGAATAGCTGGTATTCAATGCTACAATGGGCGCTACAGGTACAACATGCTATAGAACTGTTCTGCATAAAATTCAAGGAGAATGAGAACGACCGCCGTAAGTACATATTTATGTCTCTTAAATTTAATTATTTACTAATATTTAAGTAGTTTCACAAGGGGACTGGCAGGACCTTCAAAATATGGCCTGTATTCTTAAGAACTTTGCAGATGCAACACTTCCTTCAGAAGGTTATGCCTCAAGCATTGATTTAACACTCCAATGTAACGCTGACTTCTAAACGATAGAAGACACAGAGGTTCTCTTGCGTAAAGGTTTACTTATCAGAGGAGGCAGGGGATCAGACACAAAGGCTTCAAGTAACACGTTACTAGTATATAACAAATACTGTATTGAGTTGAGCACGAAGCTCCTATCTAAGGAAATACTATCTACTTATATAGTGGCGTCGTGCCTAGTGGACTCCTGGGAACTCACTCGAGTCCTCGGAGTCCTGGACTCTTAGGATTCTTCTCATCATCCTGCGAGTCCGTCACCTGCCTAGTGGACTCCTGGGAACTCACTCGAGTCCTCGGAGTCCTGGACTCTTAGGACTCTTCTCATCATCCTGCGAGTCCGTCACGTGATACTTTCGGAACTACTATTCCCCGCTGCCCCTCCAGGTACCAGGGCCGGTCTCATGCGACCTCCCTCCTTCCTGTCCTGTAGTTGGCCAGCCTTCTTGTTCCGTCGTAACATCCAATCAATGGACTTCTTACTTCATGTGTTTGAAACTGCGAAGAATGATTATGCAATTGACCCGTTCCTTGGTCCTTGTTGTAATGCTGGGTGGAAGAAGTTTGATAAATACTACAGTATGACAGACAGGACTTCGGCATATACAGCGACATTAGTATTATGACCACAATGGAAGTGGACTTACTTCAAATCAGAATGGAAGGCTGATTGGGTTGCTGAAGCACGTGTCAATGTTGAGGAGCTGTGGGTTAACAAGTACAAAGCATTGGCAGTTAGTGCAGAGATCGCAGAAGTTGAAGGTGAAGATACTGAGAAGCCGCTTTCGAATGAGTTTCTTACATGGCGTACACAAAAGCGGGGTATTGACGTTATTCAAGATGAATATACTCAGTATTTACAAGCCCCACTTGTTAAAACTGATGATGAGAGAGCATGGTGGGCTGAGCCTACTCAACGGGCTACATTTCCAAACTTAAGTGTAATGGCATTAGATTTGTTATCAATACCCTCAATGTCTGCAGCGCCTGAAAGGCTGTTCTCTGGTGCAAAAATCACGATTTCCTACCGTAGGAACAGGCTAGGTATTATGGCAATTCAAGCTGTTGAGTGCTTGAAGTCTTGGTTTAAGAAGAATAAGAGTACAGCTTTGCAGTTTGTAGATGATGAGCTATCAACACTCCCGGATACATTGTTGCAAGAGGCAGCGATGACTATGATATCTAGCTAGTTTAATATGTTCTGAAATTCACAGGGTTATAGAGTATACAGTTTTTACAGCTTCAATTTTTAACATTACATGAAATACTTAAGTATTGCCCGTATTAATACTAAAGTATTGCCCGTATTAATACTGAAGTATTGATACAGAGCTCACTAGTATCATATCAAGCTTCACCTGTACCGTATTGATACGGCCCGTATCATAATGGCCTGAATACTTAAGTATTATACTAATGGGAACACTGGTCTCAGACCAACCGGCCATCACCCCACACTCTATGAACGAACTTAAGGCCCTCATGGCATTTGGCCCCTCCCATGATCGCATAGCCCGACGCCAATGGCAATCCATCGGACGAACTGCCATCTGGTGCCTCTAGAAAGCATACCTCTCACACTCCTTTGAGAAACTGGTATACCTCTGGAACGAAGACCAAGTCAGCCAATCCTATAAATACATGATGCTTCACCAAATATTATCAGAACGAGTGCTTAGCACAAAAGAATTATACCAAAACGCTACATACAACGAAGCTATCTTCACCTAGGTTTGGAATGAGAACCCAAGAGACATCCGTATCCTCAAAGGCCCACGATGTCTCCAACATCTCTTACCTCCACAACCTGACGACTACGATATACCCCTAATTACCTCTACCTCAGACCCTCACGCCCCCACTCAAACTCCGACTGAGGGACAATGGGATGCCCCGATATCGCCGAGTCCTACAGTATCCATATGACTGAAATAAAAAGGGAGAAGATGGGCCTCTCACTTTACCCATAACGATGAGAGACCCCCAACCCTGAATCACTCAAAAAAGAGGAGAGCGATGGAATGACGGTTCAACTCTGTTACGAAGCTCCCGGTGGCAACATAACTCTCCTCCCCACCACATAGGTAGGACTAGGCTGCACACTGGGTACTCATGAGTCGAGTAGTAGAATTTTTACTCACCCAGCTGAGTTACTCACTCATGTCCCGAGTATTGTTGAATGAGGATTACTCACTTGCTGAGTACCTAGTATGGTCCTGGCAACTCAGTTATATCACGTGTTTGATTAGCCATTACTTATGTTAAAAATGGGCACGACTTCATTGATCAAGACGCCATAACTCCATTCCCATATTGTTTATGTCCTATTCCACACTATAACCTTTGGCCTTTAGGTACCAGGTTACCAGAAGGTTGCCAGAGCTCATCTGACCTTCATTCCTGGGTGAGAGACATTTCCATCAATTAAGCCCACAGCTCCATGATTAAACATCATATCCTGCAAATGCTGAACCAATATCATATCCTTTGCCTGAATTGTCACTCTCTTTACATGAATAGCGAGGAGGTTTGTCACTATAACTGTTAGTATGTCCCTGTCACTATGTTTAAACATCATACTCTCAAATTCTCGAATGAGGAAGCATTCAGCAGCTTCCTGAAGAGCTAGGATAGCAGATTGCTGGAAGCGAAGATTGGACTTGAAGTCTTCTGCAATTTCCCTAACAAGACGCTGGAATGGGAGCTTTGGGATAATTAGGCTAGTATCAAGTTACTTGTTACGACGGAACAAGAAGGCTGGCCAACTACAGGACAGGAAGGAGGGAGGTCGCATGAGACCGGCCCTGGTACCTGGAGGGGCAGCGGGGAATAGTAGTTCCGAAAGTATCACGTGATGGACTCGCAGGATGATGAGAAGAGTCCTAAGAGTCCAGGACTCCGAGGACTCGAGTGAGTTCCCAGGAGTCCACTAGGCACGTGATGGACTCGCAGGATGATGAGAAGAGTCCTAAGAGTCCAGGACTCTGAGGACTCGAGTGAGTTCCCAAGAGTCCACTAGGCACGACGCCACTATATAAGTAGATAGTATTTCCTTAGATAGGAGCTTCGTGCTCAACTCAATACAGTATTTGTTATATACTAGTAACGTGTTACTTGAAGCCTTTGTGTCTGATCCCCTGCCTCCTCTGATAAGTAAACCTTTACGCAAGAGAACCTCTGTGTCTTCTATCGTTTAGAAGTCAGCGTTACACTTTGAGCACCACTTCTACGAGGTACCGGCTTACACACAAAGCAACATGTCTGTCGTCAGTTCGAAGGGGAAAACCCCCACCACGCCAACTTCGTCTCAGAGGTCTAAGCCTGAGAATGAAGAAATGCCCGATGCACCCACCGTCAACGAACTCAAGGAAACTCTACGCGTCAAGTTGCCCGACACTTACTCCGGCAATCGAAAGGAACTTGAGGTGTTTTTGCTACAGGTCGAACTGTACCAGCACTTCAATGATGAGAAGTTTCCCACCCAGGAAAGCTATGCCCTGTGGACTGCGTCCTACCTTAGGGGGGAAGCCCTGCGATGGATCGAACCATTCCTCAAGGACTATTTCAAATATGAAAGTACCAATGGAAGCATGACAACTACGCAGACTATGTTTGGCAGCTGGAATGGATTCTGTAAGGAAATCCGACGCATGTTCGGAGACATCGATGAGATTAAGACCGCAGAAGACCATCTGTTTGCACTTAAGCAGACTGGCAGCGCCCTCACATACTCCACAGAATTCCAGAGATACGGCAATCAGACAGGATGGGACGCCAGCGCACTCATCAGCCACTACCGACGTGGGCTGAAGAGCCATATACGTATGGAACTTGCCCGTTTGGAACAACAACCAACGGACATGGTAGCGCTAATCGAACATACGGTCCGAATCGACAATCGACTATACGAATTCCAGAAGGAACGTCGGACCTATGACAAGCCCAAGAAAAGTTACCCCTACCGGGGAAACGAGGGCAGACGACGGGATCAACACCCGCGAGACAACCGTTGGTCGGACCCAATGGAACTCGATGCCACGTTCAAACCTGGACGACCCCGTGACCCTAAGAAAGACAGACAATTCAAGGAACGACTCTGTTTTAACTGCGACAAGCCAGGCCACATGGCCCGAGACTGCAGACAGCCAAAGAAAGGGAACGGCGGACGCAAAGTCGGCAAACAACTCAATGCTACCTGGCAAGGCCGGGGAGGTTACAACGCCTCGGGGATGCAGTTGAACGCCACATTTGTGAACAAACAGGACTGGGGAACTAATGGCGAAAGCACCCCAGAAGACGAGAGCTCAGACGAAGGGTCGGAGGCGGAATCGTTCACCGTCTCGGAACAGGAGACCTTCGATGAACTCGCACCTACGGAACCAATGAGTCCACGGTGCAAGAGCGTAGTAAGACGCATGGCAAAACACGCCCACGCGAAGATTAGGGCCGAACGAGACAAGCCCAATGGCCAGAGGAGAATCCCCATGCTTAAAGACCTCTACGGGAACCTGTTACAGGAACTTCCGTTAAAATGCAAGGTGGACGACTGCAAGGATGACCTCTGGAGATACTACGACCAACTAACGAATACCCGCAGGCTGCTTGGCACGTCCCAAGACGTAGCTAAGTTGGAAGCCCAAGAAGCGGAAGAACTGGAGAAGGATGTCGAGCATATGGCTAAACTGAAGTATATGAAAAGCGTCGAACTTTACTACCAGGACCGCAGGAAAGCCCTGAAGAAGTACGACGAAAAGCCAGAGATATGCTCCGACGGGAAAATGCGAGACCCACTCCACGCATCGAAAGGAGAGCCATGGAGCAACTAGACACGTTCTCCACGCCTCCGAGGGAAGATAGTGCATGGGTGAGAGGACAGCGGGAACTATCAACGACAGACGCAACAGAGACTGATCATCCCTGGCACGCGTATGTCTACTGGGAGTATTGCAGCGAAGATGACTGCAAGCTCCACTGGAAAAAGAAACACCAGAATCAGTTGTTTCCCCGATCCTCGCCCAGGATACACTTCAGAGATGCAGAGCAAGTTCACGCCCTCAGGCGAAGCCAGTCTGAAGGGGACTTGCCTATCAAAAGCGAACAGGTATACGAGAAATACCCACATCTGCTAGACGAAGCAGAAGAGCGAGGGAAACGATCTCCCCAAGGACCACCATTGGAAGCGGATGAATACTATCCTTCCTCGGACGAGTCAAAAAACTAGGAGTCCTCGACGGTAGGCCACCGGCGAGCGACAGGAAGAGGCCTAGTATGAACCAGCTATGCGCCACGGAAGGCGGCATGCAACTATATGTGGTCGCTAAGATACAACAGCGACACCTCCGAGCAATGATTGACTCAGGAGCGACGGGCAACTTTATGACAAAGAAAGTAGCAGACACGCAAGGTTTCAAGACGCAATTGAAAACCGAACCATACCCATTAATGGTCGTAGATGGAGAGCCCATCTCGACTAATGAAGGAATGGTGACCCACGAAACGGTCCCATTGGAAATGGTCATGCTACACGGGCACAAGGAAACGATTCAGTTTGACATCGTGCACATGGACAACCATGCGTGCATCCTTGGTGTGCCATGGCTCAAGAAACACAACCCCCAGATCGACTGGTGGAACGAGAAAGTTGTGATGAGCCAGTGCGCGTGTGAACAACGGACGGACACGCGACAACGGGAGAAACCCTCCCAGGGCCGGAAGGAGTTATGTGCAACCTCCGAGCTCGATGACCTAGCCCAGGCATCCTCACCGACGAGTATACCGGTGGAGTACAAGGAATACGAGCGATTATTCCAGGAAGGCCCTAAGAACGAGGCGCTTCCTAAGCACCAACCATGGGATCACGAGATACCTTTGGAGAAAGACAAGAGTCCACCGTTCGGACCAATATATCAGCTATCGGAAAAGGAGCTGAAGGTACTTAAGGAGTACATCGATGATAACCTAGCGAAAGGATTCATCAGACCATCCACATCACCAGCAGGAAGTCCGGTGCTTTTCGTACCAAAGAAAGACGGCTCCCTACGGTTATGTGTGGACTATCGAGCGTTGAACAACATCACAATCAAGGACAGGTATGCCCTGCCGTTAATCAATGAACTACACGATAGATTTCAAGGAGCAAAGATCTTCAGTAAGCTAGATCTGCGAGGAGCATACAACCTGATCCGAATCAAGGCTGGGGAAGAGTGGAAAACAGCATTCCGCACCCGCTATGGCCTATTCGAGTATCAAGTCATGCCCTTTGGGCTAACAAACGCACCCGCATCTATGCAACGACTGATGAATGATGCTTTGCACGAATACTTAGACATCTTTACCATTGTCTACCTAGACGACGTCCTGGTGTATTCAGCAACCAAGGAGGAGCATGTCAAGCATGTCAAACTCGTCCTGAAGAAACTAAAGGAGTACAGCTTACTCCTCAAACCAGAGAAGTGCGAGTTCCATAAAAACCAAGTCGAATTCTTGGGTTACATTATTGGAACGCACGGCATCAAGATGGACCAAGCAAAAGTAACGGCAGTGTTGGAATGGCCAACACCGACCACGGTCAAGGAAGTGCAAGCCTTCCTAGGCTTCGCCAACTTCTACCGAAGATTCATCTCGGGATATTCCAAGGTAGCTCAACCACTCACGGAGCTTACCAGAAAGGATCTCGAATTCAAATGGACGGACAAGGCAGAGGCTGCTTTCCAGGAACTTAAGACGAAGTTCACGGAAGCACCTATCCTTGCTACATTTGACCCTGCAAAGAAGATCATCCTCGAAACGGACTCTTCTGACTTCGCAATTGGAGCATGTCTGAATCAACCAGACGAGAACGGTAAGTTCAAACCAATCGCGTACTACTCTAGGAAACTGTCACCCGCGGAACTCAATTACGACATCCACGACAAGGAGCTACTGGCTATTGTCGTTGCCTTTGAGCAGTGGCGAGTATATCTTGAGGGATCCACCTACCCTGTGCAGGTATGGACGGATCACAAGAACCTCATATACTTCACCACGACCAAGGTTTTAAACCGCAGACAAGTCCGCTGGGCAGAAACCCTCGCAGCCTACAACTTCACGATAACCTATCGCAAGGGCTCCGAGAATGCAAGAGCAGACGCTCTCAGCAGACGGACCGACTACGCCGGCCCAAAGGAAGAAAGACCTAGAGCAATTCTGAAGAAAACAGATGCAGGAATACAGTACAACGAGTTACTAGCGACGATCTCAGTCATCGAAGATACAGAACTCGAGGAAAGACTCAAGAAAGCTTACGCAACAGACGAATGCGCCAAGCGAGTCTTGTCCAAAGTCGAAGGCGACTTCGCCATCGACGAACAAGGATTGATTCGATACAAAGGGTTAGTGTATGTCCCAAGTCAAATGAGACGCCCGCTGGTGCAAGAACAACACTCGTTACCAGCACACGGTCATCAGGGAGTAACACGAACCTTCGAACGAATCACCCGACACTACTACTTCCCAGGTATGAGGAAGCAGGTAGAGACAGTGGTAAGAGAGTGCGACATTTGCAGCAAGTCAAAATCCAATAGGCATCTGCCATACGGACAACTCAAGTCGACACCAGTACCAAAAGGAGCGTGGAAATCAATAGCTTTGGACTTCATCGTCAAGCTTCCACCCTCCAAGGACTTGTTAACAGGAATAGAATACGACTCTATCCTCGCCATCACGGAAAGACTCACGAAATATGGGAAGTTTATACCATATCTAGAAGCTAGCGACGCCGAGGCGCTCGCATATACCTTCATTCGAGTCATATTAGCCGATCATGGGATGCCAGAAGAAATCATCTCAGATAGAGACAAGCTCTTTACTTCGAAATTCTGGAAATCATTGATGGCACTACTGGGAACAAATCATAAGCTATCAACAGCTTTTCATCCCCAGACAGACGGCCAAACAGAAAGATTAAATCAGACCCTTGAACAGTACCTGCGAAGCTATGTCAATCATCAACAGGATAACTGGGTTCAGATCTTACCCATCGCACAGTTTGCATATAACAGCGCTATGACAGAAGCAACGAAAGTCTCACCGTTCTTTGCCAATTATGGCTACCAGCCAGAAGCATATAGGCAACCAAGACCGGATGAATCACGAGCTGAACAAGCCCTGATCGTGGTGGAACAACTGAAATCGTTCCACGAACAACTTGCGACGGACATCCAATTCTTAAATGAACGATCCGCCGCATACGCAAACAAGAAGCGCAGTATGGAACCTGCCTTCAAGGAGGGGGATAAAGTATACCTACTCCGGAAACATATCAAAACGAAACGACCAAGCACAAAGTTGGACTTCAAGAAATTGGGACCATTCAAAATATTGAACAAAGTCAGCTCAGTTAATTACAGACTGCAGCTACCCAGGAAGTCTAGACTACACCCGGTATTTCATGTCTCACTACTGGAACCAGCAAGAGGAAATACCCCAATTGCGACCGACACCGAACTCCAACCCGAGAATGAGATAATCGAATATGAGGTCGAAGCGATCCTAGACAGAAGGTTAGTAGGACGTCGAGAAGAGTTTTTGATAAAATGGGAAAATTACGAACCTACGGATAATTCGTGGGAACCAACAAGGAACATCAGCAAAGAACTGCTGGAGGAATATCGACGCCGCCATCCGCCAGCCATTGATCCCAAGATGCAGGGGAGTAGGCCAGTGGATCGGAGGAAGTGGAGGTCCCGGTCACAGACGAGGAGGCAGCGCTAACTGCCTGTTCCTCGACCTCAACAGCGTCACGCTTCTCAGCAGCCACACGTTCGGCCTCCTCTGCCGCATCAAGCTCGTCGAGGGTTTTCAAACCTCGCCGGAGCATATCTTTACCACGGGTTCGGATGAGGCGTTTCTGCTTCCGCAGACGAAGTAACTTCGAAAGGGTTTCTTCCTCTTCGCGATCCAGGCGATCCTCCTCCCGTTCGAGCTTCACCCAGTCGGGATGCTCAGGACCCATACAGTCACACTTTTCTTTCAAGTTGCGACGAACGCACTCGGCGCACCGCCGTGAATCATTTGGAGACGACACGCAAGTAATGTTTCGCCTCACGCAGTTCGAGCAAGAATCCATTTCGGGTAGTTCGTATCCGTGGTTCTTTATTCGACGGACAAGATCGTTGCGTTCCTGGAGTTTGCGGGCAGTGTCAGTAGGCATGTTGCATGTTGAAGGACTTGCTGAGGAACAGCAGAGTCCCGGGGGCATGGACGTACTTATAGGATTCGAGACGAATGCCCAGGGGAAGGGAGCGAGTGTTACGACGGAACAAGAAGGCTGGCCAACTACAGGACAGGAAGGAGGGAGGTCGCATGAGACCGGCCCTGGTACCTGGAGGGGCAGCGGGGAATAGTAGTTCCGAAAGTATCACGTGATGGACTCGCAGGATGATGAGAAGAGTCCTAAGAGTCCAGGACTCCGAGGACTCGAGTGAGTTCCCAGGAGTCCACTAGGCACGTGATGGACTCGCAGGATGATGAGAAGAGTCCTAAGAGTCCAGGACTCTGAGGACTCGAGTGAGTTCCCAAGAGTCCACTAGGCACGACGCCACTATATAAGTAGATAGTATTTCCTTAGATAGGAGCTTCGTGCTCAACTCAATACAGTATTTGTTATATACTAGTAACATGTTACTTGAAGCCTTTGTGTCTGATCCCCTGCCTCCTCTGATAAGTAAACCTTTACGCAAGAGAACCTCTGTGTCTTCTATCGTTTAGAAGTCAGCGTTACATTACTGTCTTCTGATATTGCGGAGAGCCTTGGTGCCTATATGTTTATTAGAGAGTTCTGGTAATCCTCTGGTAATCCTCTGGTAATCCTCTTACCAGACTTTGCACGGTGCATGGCCTTCTGAGCATGATTGTTGCTAGCTTGAGATGAGCGAACTGGAGCTTTTCTTGCTGTCCACGGCCTTTTCCTTTCCCTTTCCACCAAGCCCATAGCCAGCCCATAATCCAAGTGGCATCCTTCGTGCTATGCCGCCAGTTGATCTCCTAGCAGTTTGCTTGGTACGAGCCATTTGCTAATATCAAGGTGAGTTAGTGAAGTAAACACAAGACAAAGAAGTAGATCAAAAGATATGTGTACATTACAGTGAGTTTGTAGGAAGAATATTGCAGAAGAAGAGTATAGAAAAGAGGTAGAGGTTAAAAGGTATGTGTTTTATATGAAGGTGCACGTTGTGGTGTTGTTTTTGGACCAGTAATTCTTTGTAGGTGAATATTCCTTCATGAACAGTGTTCGGCGGATCGTATCCGGATCTGATCCTGAGCCCTCACGGGTAAGATCATGATACGTCTGAGGTCTGACGGATAGATACGGGTTATATCCGGATCTTCAGGATAATGAGGCTTAAAATATAAAAATAGAATAGATAAAATAACTTATATAACTACTCTTCCCCCTTGTCATCAGCGTCTTCAGCTTCACTTTCTTCAACCTCTAGTATATGACCCCAATCTCGTAAACAGAGTAAATATTGAAGCGTTTCAGGAGAGAGCCTGTTCCTTTTCTTCGTAAGAATATCAGCTCCATTACTAAAGACCCGTTCTGATGGAGCTGATGTTGCAGGAATTGCCAAATGTGTAATGGTGGGTGCACCAGATGTGAGAATCTAGCCACCCAAGGAAGGGATGATTTTACTAAGACAACACACTGTCTTAGAAAAAGAGCCAAAGGGTCATAGCTTAGACTATTCCACAACGCAGCAATCAGGTGTATGATATAGTGGAGTGGTTTAGACAAGTTGTAACAAATGTTGAGTCTGAGAACTCAGGGATAAGTCAGAGGTTAGCACCTCACTGACTTTTCAGAAACAAGGAGTAAGAAGATCAATGCTTGGAAGCTTGGAAAAGACGTGGAAGTATGTGATAGTCGATTTACTGTATTGTCTGCTTGCCCTTTCTTAAGGAAAGGGCAATCCTATTTATGCTAAAGGAGTGTAGTTCTCTCATTTTCCAAGACTTTCCATAACAAACCAGGCTTGGTAACTGTAGTCGACGTAAGAGAATCCCATAGAACCATCTCCTAGGTTCCTAGCCTATAGGAAGTGAAAGGAGGTCCAAGGTCAGAGTACCCCTATAGACAAATTATGTCATAACTTAACCAATCTTGTGGGTAACTAAGGAGCGATGACATGTAATGAATCATAGAGGGTTGTAGAAGCTTTTAGAGCTATCGTTCATGTTCCTAGGCCTCTAGTTGATAGAGATATGTCATGTGTAGTATTAGCCCAGTAACTAAGGAGTGATGTCATGTAATGAATCATAGAGGTAGAGATATGCTATGTGGTCATATCGGCCCAGTAACTAAGGAGCAATGATGTGTAATGAATCATAGAGGGTTGTAGCAATCGTTGAGTAGTATTGCTCTTGTTGTTGGTGTGACAAGCCAAAATATGTATAGTGACTTGAGGTTTGAGCAGGAGATTTCTAAGTTTGCTCTTGAGTTTGATAGCAAACTGAGTGCAACGAATGTCAGTATGACAACGAGCAACCAATCACAGAGCAACAAACAATTCAGAAATATCTTGAAAAGCAAACCCAACAAGCTCTGAAGAATGAACCAGGACACCACTCTCACAGTCGACTGTCAGCTCGGTTCCAGACCCTCCAATCCTCACAGATGGGATAGAGCCAGAATTTGAAGACTGGGTTGTGAAAATTCGCCTCAAGCTCGAAGCCAACATTGATCATTTTCCAACACAGACTTTACAAATGAGCTATATTCAGAGTCGACTGGGAGGACTGGCAGTTCGACATATCAATCCAAGGCATCGACCAAACTCTACAAACAAATTGCAGACAGCAGAAGAAATTCTCGAACTTTTGGAAAAGGTCTTCAGTGATCCCGATCGAAGGCACACAGCTCAAACTGAGTATCGAAAGCTGTATCAGAGAAACAACACCTTTGCAGTGTTCTGGGCTGAGTTCCAAGGGCTCACGACAGAGCTTGATTACTCTGAAGAAACTTTGCTGGATGACTTGCGCTTCAAAGTCAACCAACAGATGCAGAAGGCTCCATCGAGATACTCAAATCCAATTAGAGCTTCACAGTATTCCCATTTCTCAGTGATGAATGTAGCCATAATACCCATGAAGGATTGTCTTGTCCAGGGTAGTGGCAGGCTCTGCTGGGGCGGGCGGGGTTCTGCGGCACAAGAAGCAGGGCGGCCGGCACGGTGGTGGAGGCACGGAAGGGGAGGCGCTGAAGTTGTGGGTGGCGGTTTGGGGGCGTGTGCATTTCTGCTGGTCTTGGGAGGTTGCTGGTGTTTGGATGTTTGGTGTTGTGGATTTTTGGTTTAAAGGTGGTAAAAGGTTATTCTGGCGGAGGTGGTGGGAGTGGAAGTGGTTGGTGTGGTTCCTTGTATGCATTTCCAAGAAAGGAAAGAGTGAGGTGATAACTAGAAGTCGTATGATCCAACGTGGTTGTACGATACCACTTCCTTTGACTCCCCTAGCCCCCGTCTTTTCCGGAGACAGTTCGTATCTCTATCCCCGCGCACCGAACAAAGTGCGACTGTAATTCCAGGCAGTCTTGCCCGAGTAGTACTCGCTCTGAGTAGTATTCGGTGAGTCCCCGAATACTTTGGGTATTCGGTGATATTTATGAGTGAGTACTCCATTAGATGCGGCCCCCCACAAACGCCCAACCACCCCCCTAGACAAACTAAACCAGCTCAACGACACACTGCTTCAGTACGTCCTGGTCTAGGCGACAGTTGTGTTTGGCATAGTAGCTGGGTTCTCGGTGCTGGCGCTTGTGGTCGCGCCGTTTGTGATGGCGTTTATGGCGGTGTTTGGAGGGTGAGGTGATAGGTAGCTTGGGGGTTGTGATTGTTTGGTTCTGGTGTGGATGCTGGTTTTGGTTGGAAGAGGGGAGGAGGGGGGATGTCGTACGGTGATTTCGTGTCCTCGAACCATGCGCTGGGAGGACTAGCTAGCTATCACCTTATTATTTCCTTTTCTAGAAATCGATAAAGACCACTGTACATCCAACTTCTCCTCCCACCTACCTTCACTACGAATACCCATTACCACCTACCACCTCAAAATCCAGCACCTCTAGACGCTCAAAACCTAACAACAACCCCCTTTAAATCACCAAAAATGCACAACCCCCCAACCGCCCTCCACAACTCCTCCGCCCAATACCCCACCCCTCCTCCTCCTTACCAACCGCCATCACAACAAACTCACCGGGGCACGCAAACCACACAAACCACCCCAACTTCCCCTCCTCCACAGAACAGTCCTCTAATACCGTCCCTAACCCTCCTCGAAAAACTCGAGAAGCTCGACACAAACCTAAAAGTCTACGCCCCAGTTATCTTGAGCATCCTCGATACCGTGGCTCCCTCCCTCATCATAGGCTCCCTTATGCTGGTGATCATGGGGTGGTTGATGGTGAGGATAGTAAGGGCGGTGGTTGAAGTGTGGTGGGGGTGAGGTGAGTGGCGTGGAAAGGGGGGGAGGCGGGAGGGGGTGGAGTGAGGAGGGATGGGGGGTGGTGTGAGAGTTGTGAGTGTCGTATGAGGATTAGGTGGAGTCGGATCAGGGGGTATCACCTCATTATTTCCTTTCTGGGGAATGAATATAAACCACCATACCACTTACCTTTTGAAATCCATTACCACCTACCGCCCCAAAACCTACCACCTCGACTCGAACCTCTTGAACTCCACCAACCCCTTAAACCACCAAAAATGTACAACCCCCGCCCAACCCCTCGCCTCCCCCTACCAGCTATCGCCATCTCAACAAACACACCACCGAGGCACCCAAACCCCCTCCCAAACCTCTCCTCCCACCCCACGCGCCTACCCTCCCAAACCGCCCCCCACCCGTCTCCAGAAACTCCCAACACCTCAACACAACACTGAATGACTACATGATAGTCTTCGTGCACTTTTCAGGACTGGTGATGGGCGCGGCGGTTATGGGGTGCTTTGCGCTTTTGATCGTGGGGATATTTGCGGGGGGCCCGTTGTGGGTGGTGTGGAAGGTGTGGAGGGGGGAGTAAGTAGGTGGGTGGGTTGGGTTGTGTTGTGTTGTGTGTTGTTGGGTGATTGGGATGCGTGGCGGGTGTGGGTTGGGAGTCGAGTTTTTGGGGTTGGATGGGCGATGGCGATTGTTACTCTCACATCACCCAATAAAACAAAACACATGAAAAACACCAAAAATTGAAGAAGGTCTTAATATTATCTCTTCCAACCCCATCGAAGATTCCCTCACTCGCTCATGAACAAGTTACACGGAATATCCTCCATCTCCCCACCTCTCAAAAACATGCAAAATACAGCCGAAACGCAGACGTAATGCAGCAGCTACTCGCGATCTCCTTACACTCTATCCCTTCCTTCCTCGTGAATCCCCCTCTCAGGAACACACGGCAGCAAAACTTTAAGAAAAGCTCTCACTTCCAATCTGTTTGTCTAACGCCCTAAAATTCCCCCAAAACAGAATCAAAGCCATGGACATCAAGACCCTTACGTAAAAACGAAGACAAAGCAACCCCGTCGAAAACACGGCGCTTAATCCGTTTTCGGGCCAGCAGCGAGAACATCCTCAGTCGCCTCATCAGAGTACTTCTTGAAGTTCTCGTTGAACAGACCACCCAGCTTGTTGACCTCAGCCTTGAAGCTCTCGTCGCCCGCAGTCCACGCGTTGCGGGGGTTGAGCAGCTCCGATGGGACGTTGGGGCAGGTCTTGGGCACGGACAGGTTGAAGGTGTCGTAGACCTCGTACTCGACGTTCTGGAGCTCACCAGAGTGGATCGCGTCGAGGATGGCACGGGTGTACTTGAGCGGGCAGCGCTTGCCGCCGGTAGCGGCACCGGCACCGACCCAGCCGGTGTTGAGGAGCCAGGCGTTGGCCTTGTGCTCCTCGATCTTACCAGCCAGCATCTTGGCGTAGCGCATGGGGTGGAGGGCGAGGAAGGGCTGGGCGAAGCACGAGGAGAAGGTGGCTTGGGGCTCGGTGACGCCCTCTTCGGTGCCGGCCATCTTGGAGGTGTAGCCGGAGATGAAGTGGAACATGGTCTGGGCGGAGTTGAGCTTGGAGATCGGGGGGAGGACGCCGCGGGCGTCGCAGGTGAGGAGGATGATGTTGGTGGGGTGGCTGGAGGAGACGCAGGGGATCTTGGCGTTCTGGATGTACTCGATGGGGTAGGCGCAGCGGGTGTTCTCGGTGAGAGTGACATCGTCGTAGTCGACGTGGCGGGTATCTTGGTTGAACACGACGTTTTCGAGGACGGACCCGTACTTGATGGCGCCGTAAATATCGGGCTCCTTCTCGGCGGACAGGCCAACGCACTTGGCGTAGCAGCCACCCTCGATGTTGAAGACACCACGGTCGGACCAGCAGTGCTCGTCATCACCAATCAGCTGGCGGTTGGGGTCAGCAGAGAGAGTGGTCTTGCCGGTACCGGAGAGACCGAAGAAAACGGTGACATCGCCGTCCTTGCCCTCGTTGGCGGAAGAGTGCAGGGTGAGCACGTTGTGCTTGACCGGCATCTCGTAGAAGAGAACTGTGAAAACACCTTTCTTCATCTCACCGGCGTACTCGGTACCGAGGATAACCATCTCCTTATCGGCAAAGTTGATGGCAACGGAAGTTGCAGAGGTCATGCCCTCAGTGAATCTGTTCGCTGGGAAAGAACCGGCGTTGTAGATGGTGTAATCGGGGTGGAAGTGCTCGAGCTCAGATCTCTCCGGGCGGATAAGCATGTTGCGCATGAACAGGGCGTGGTAGGCACGCGCGCAAACGACGCGGACCTTGATTTGGTACTTCTTGTCCCATCCTGCGTAACCGTCGATAACGTAGATGCGGTTCCTTGTGTTCAGGTAGTCAATGGCTCTCTCGCGGTTGATCTTCCAGACCTGTGAAAATGTACAGTCAGCAAATGCCCAGTGTTCGTAGTGTTCGTGTGGTGACAAATGTGATCAACTATGAAAAGTGCACGTGATGGTGGGGAATTTTGGGGACCGTTGTCTTGGCGAGCTACGGTTGGTAACTAACGCATTGGCGTTACACAGAAGGCGGGGTAACAGGGCTGTGATGTCAGGTCGGAATCGGCACCCGAGGAAAGCCGAAACATCACCCACCCGCATTATCGGAATGCGACGACAACCAGACGTAAGCGTGCTCAATGCAGACGCATTGAGGTCTATGGAGCACGGGATCCGGGGTAATGATAAAATGTAGACATGTAGATATTCGCAAAAGTTCTCTTACCTCTGTAGTCATTGGCTTGTTAACAGGGCCCCACCAGATCTCGTTCTCAGAAGATGGCTCCTTAACAATACGCTTGTCGAGAGGAGATCTGCCGGTCTTCTTTCCGGAGTATGCAGTAAGAGCACCGCTCGATGTGATGGCCGAACCGGTCTCGTAAACTAAGGCATCTTCGTAGAGGGCGGCGACTGAGGGGTTGGGGACCTGGGAGAGCACATGTCAGTGGGGTTAGATTTCAGAGGGGCAGGTGGGACATACGATGGCAACGCGGTCATAGTCGAGGTTGGCCTTCTCGTGGAGCTCCTCCTCGAGCTCAGTGTGCTCGAAAGAAGGTCTAAGATACACATGTAGTCAGTATATTGATCCGAGGCAGGCAGGTGCGGGGGAAGGGTAGGCAACGACGACGTGGTCTGAGGAGCAGGGGAACTCACGCAACACCACCCGGGTGCAGGGCGGTCTTGTTGACGGTGTTGGAAACCATGGTGCGCAGTGAAGTGGAGTGGTAGTTGAGATTTCCCGATGCAAGTTGTTTAGATCGTGGGCCAAGGTGTGATGGATCGGAAGTAGGGGTCATAGGACGGCGAGTTGGGCCATCGCCTTCTTTAAGTACAGGAGCCATGGAGGGACGATGCTTGTATCTTCGGGAGAGAAACGGGAACTCTTTGGAACGGAAGGTCTAGTCTCGGGACCGTGAGGCTGCTAAGAGATGAGAATGTGGAGTAAGAGTGGTGAGAGGACAAACAGTTCTGTGGTGATGTGGGTGAGAAGAGGTGAGTGGACCAATGATATGAGTGGATATTTGTAGTTGGTCAAGCAAAGGTCCCGAGCCGAGTTTATAGGGAGCAGGAGAAAGTCGGGAAAGAGGGAAAGGGAGGAAGGAGGAAGGAGTAAGGAGGAAGGAGGAATGGAGGAGGAAGGAGGGAGGAAGAGGTTGATGTTAGGATGTTAGGATGGTTAGGGGGCAGTGTAGTTAGGGGTAGTTAGGCGGGTACAGTGGACAAAGAGTGGACTGCAGTGGACAAAGAGTGGACTGTAGTGGACAAGAGGCAGGTAGAAGGTAAACAAATGGACGGAGTTGGTGGTGGAGTGGCAGAGGAGTGGCAAAGGAGCGGGCAGAATATGAGCCGGAGGAAGTCGGAGGCATTTTAATGGGCTTTGGATGACAAAGAAGTGAACGGTCGATGGAGCCAATGATATCGATTGAAAGCTGTGGGTCCAACCTGATTTTGCGTGTTTTTGCGTGTTTTTGTGGTTTTAGGGTGTTTTGGGTGGTTTGCATGGTTTGCGTGGTTTGCGTGGTTTGCATGGTTTGCGTGGTTTACGTGCTATTTTGGTACGCCTGATTTTCATGGGTAAGGTACTTGATCGTTGGTAGTCCATGTCACTGTGACTAAAGTACTCGAGTAGCGCGCTTCTAACCAGCTTACTAACCAGCCACTTCAGTCACTCAGGGCCCAGTCTTTGATAATCCTTGCCGAGCCGGTTCTTCATATTCACAGAGAGCGGCAGTAAGTATCCAAGCAAGTATACCACAATAACGAACTACGATTATCAGTTTCTTCACACTTTTACAGGCATTTTACAGGCATTCTCGGTCTTGAGTCTCGAGTCTTGGGTCTTGGGTCTTGGGTCTTGAGTCTTGGGTCTTGAGTCTTGGGTCTTGAGTCTTGGGTCTTGAGTCTCACAGTCCCCGGTCTTGGTGATGCTGCAGAGAAAAGAAACCGACGCAGAAAACTGCCAAACACTGCATCCAAAAGCTGCACCATCACCCATTCTAGGCCTCGCCCGCATATCACCCACGAAACTACCCCTTGGCACACGACCACCGACCAAACACTGACAAAAACAGCACTGCCTGGGAAGACCACGCCCACCTGATCACCCAGCGATCCTCCCCCCGCCGCCAAACAGAAAATCCCAGGCACGAGAATGACCGCGCCCGGCCCTCACCGACCCGGCTCACCGTCCCATTGAGCCATTTCATCTCATCTCATCTCTTTTCATTGCAAATCATCCCAGGCGTGAATGAATCAATGTCATCACATCACATCACATCACATCACATCATATCACATCACATCACATCACATCACATCACATACCACATCTAACACCCCTGTACACGCCCAGACCGCGACTTGAGCAAGCGCCAATCACCACCGGCACCGCCGAATCACCAATGCGGGGTACCAATACTGTGCAAATGGAGCGCCCTCCTTCCCATACCCGTCTCCCATCGTCATCGTGAGCCCGACAATCCCCAACTCAGCCCAACTACTTGTACCAAGCACGATCAAAGGCCAAGCACGATCAAAGTTGACCTGACAGAGAAGAGCGGAAGTGAAAGCGAAAGTGCGGAGGAAATGCGCCAGCAAACAAGCGAACCACCAAGACCCCCATCCCATCCCACTCCCATACTACACGTCCATCTTTTCCAGAACAAAACACAGAACAAAACACGGGAACTAAACGGCAAATCACTACTTTTCCCCCTTCCGAAACGCACATCCTCGCTCCATCAACTAGCGAACCAAGCAACCTCGATGCCGAGTTTCAAAAAACGTCACTCCTTCCGGCCGCAATTGGGGCGAGGTGCATGAGGAACTGGTATGTACTGCTTTTGTTACAAAGGGAAACGCGCTCTAGACGTACATCCCTGTTGCCAATTGGGGAATGAGGCGATTTTCACGATAATTGTCTATGACACTTGTGGCCGAGAGAGCCCAGCTCAGCTTGGGAGGTAATGTGGCTGCTCCCACGAGGGAGAAGAGGATGGGTCTGTTTCTGTAGACCTTCCCCATACTCCCCCACAAACCCCTCCAAGGTTGCTTCCATCAGCACCCCCATCCCCCCCATCCCCCCCATCCCCCCCATCCCCTCCACCCTCCAAACCGAGAATCAGATAAAGAAAATAATCCGTTCTATAATTAATCCCGCACCCGTTCTCCTCATTACCGAAGTAAATTCATATTGTGCCAGGTAGCAGCCGCCGGACCCGACATTTCCCTAAGGCGTTACAAGCGTTGCATATGCGGATCCACTTTGCAAGTGAAAACGGTGCGTTGACGGGGCTAGGGGGTGGAGGGGATCGGGTGCGGGTCCGATCGTGAAGGTGGTAGAAAGGTGATCCTACTCCGTAGATGATCCGTGATCAGAGCTCCTTATCTGCACCTCGATGGATAAGGGATGAAACTGAGGGGAATGGGGCAAGGAGTGGTAGGGGAGGTAGAGGGCGGATACAGATAGGGGATAGTGATAGGGTACGTCATTGAGGGCGGGAATGGTCCGTATCTCGTCCTAGAGGGGCGATAGGGGGCGTATGGTGACGATGGTGTGGCTCGGGAGGGGCTTGGCGGCGGGATAGGAAGGGTGTTATTAGGGGGCTATGCAGTCGTCCCCAAGTTTGTTCCTGTTTCTACAGCGGCTTCTCCGGTAGGGGGATGCATTCACAGTAACTTCTGCGAGAAGCTGTCATGCTTCGGTATGTGATGAACTACCAGTCTTGGCTCGCGCGGGCAGCTATATGCGACACAGCATAGCATCATGCAATGCATTCAGGTCCGACAGACATGCTCACGTGGAGTCTCACCCCATCTTGGCCAGCGGCAGTATGGTGGTGAAGGTGATGATGATATGTTCATTACTCTACTAACTTCCTCCTCACAACCCCGCGGGAGGCGCAAATAAACGATCTTGAAACGGGGCGGCAGAGCACGGGTCTGCTTGAAGTTCCAAAGATGGCGGCGAATGGTAAGACGTTGCGGCTACGCGTTCGGTTCGCACGCCAAGCATTTACATGATGACCTCGTTGGCGACGTCCTATAACCCCGTTAGCACTCATCCACTCACTCACACCCCCAACAACCCCATGGTCTTGTAGAAGATGGGTAGTAAGTGGAAGGGGGAAAAAGACTCACCCTCTTCAACTCCTTGTACGGCAAACAAACACAGTTCTGCACCCTAACCTCCTCCCCAACCCCACACTCCTTCCCCAAAATCGTAATACTCTGCACCTTAACCCCATTCTTGATGATGCTCGTCGTATGGCTATTCACGGGAGTCGGCGTGCCCTCCACACGCGCCCACGCCCCAATGCGGCTGTTCCACCCGAGAATCGAGTACAGCACGCACGCATCGTGCTTAACCTCGCAGTTCTCCAGGACGATGCTCTCCTTGATGCGCACACCCGCGCCAATGACAGCGCGCGGGCCAATCGACACGTTCGGGCCCAGCTTGGCGGTTGGGTCGACCTGGGCGGTGGGGTGGATGAAGACGGGGGGCAGGATGTTTGCGGATGGCTTTGCGAGCTCGGCCGGGTTGGTCTGCCACGCCTTCTGGAGGTAGAGGGCGTTGGCTGGGACGGCAGAGCCAGCGGTTTTGATCTGGCGCCAGAAGTCCTTGGTCTCGTGTACGAAGAACTGTCTGCTGTCTGCGAGGTCGGCGAGGATGTCCTGCTCGAGGCGGAGGACTTCGTTCCTTGCCTCCTCGTCGTCGTTGAAGTAGGACGACTCGAGGTTCTCGGAGGAGGGGTACGAGTACAGGCGCGGGCGGTCGGAGCGGCGCTTGATGGCGCTGCGGATGGAGGGGAAGATTGTCTCGGTCGAGAAGAGGTACACGCCGCAGTTGATGAGGTTTGAGATGTGGGACTCGGGCTTCTCGACGTAGTGCAGCACGCGCTTCGAGTGCGGGTCCGACACGATGCAGCCGAAGTTCGAGGCGGCGTCCTCGCTCACGCGGGTGCCGAGGATGACGGCCTCGGCGTCGCGCTCCTCGAAGAGCTTGAGCATGTCGTTGAGGGGGAAGGAGCAGCAGACGTCGGCGTTGAGGACGAAGAAGCGCTCGGGCTTGCCCTTGAGGATGGCGTCGCGGAAGTGGTAGAGCCCACCTGCGGTGCCAAGGGCTTCGTACTCGCGCAGGTATTTGATGGTTAGCTCGGGGAACTCGTGGCTGGCGTCTTTGATGAAGTCGCGGAAGACGGTCTCGTCGTAGTAGCCGATCATGCACACTTCTTGGATGTCGGGCACTTTAGCAATGGCGGTCAGGCAGTGCCAGATGATGGGGTGGCCGGCGATGTCAAACAAGGGCTGTTGAGAATTTGTTAGAATTGAGACCTCGTAACTAGGGATTGCATAAGGGTAATTACCTTTGGGACATCAAGAGAAAGAGGTCTGAATCTGGTTCCCCTGGAGGGGCCGCCAACCTGTAAAAGCATCAATTACCTCGAACGGACACCGTATTCGCTGTGTGAGCTCACCAAGATGACAGCCTTGGTGTTATGGCCACCAGCACCTTGCTGCTTCTCTCTGTGTGGGACCTGGAGAGACATATTTGCTATGTGATCGTAGCTGCGCGCAAGGTGTTCCTGACGTGTGTGAACAGATATTATCGGTCGCCTTGTTGTCTGGAACATCCCACCGAGGCACAAGGGGCAGCTGGAAAAATGATGTTCCGATAAAGTATTGGTTCACGTGATAGGTTTGTTTTCATCGTGTTCCATTGTTGGTGGCCAGCCGCCGTTGGGTAATTTCGTACCAGTTTGGAGGTTTTAGATTTCGGTTTTTTAATTGACTATGTATCTCCCGCCGCAATAATTACATGATACTGACGCGAACAAGTACTGACTCGTGCTTGATAACGTTCTTGCGCGCACAGCAGTATTGTCTTCCAACCAAGACAAGAAAACCAAAAAAAATTTGACTTATACGAGAGAGTGGTTTTCACCGCCAGTCACGGCCTCATCACTTTCCACAGCAAAAATTGGTAGGGAAACCTGTGCGACCGTGAATGTATATGAAAAAAGGCCCCTGTGTTGCCTAATCAATACTTGGCTGCAGTAGCTGAGACAGATCGGGCAACAGCCTACAAGTTGGAATGATAGCTCCTTTGTACCTGTTCACGGTTCGAGGACGGAGGAACTCACTCTCAAGATAGCCGAGACGCCAAATTTTGGTGGTAACTGCATCAGCCGCCTGCGTCTGTCCGTGGACGACAAGTTAAGCTTAAATAAGCGCAGAACATCAAATCTCCCGCGACAGTCCGGAGGGTTGTCGTCTCCATTCTTCTCTTCGTAGTTATTGGGCAGGGGGCATTCTCTTCCTTGTATGACTTACGATACCCCCCACATACTTGAGATAAGTGTTGCAATGACGACTCCTTTGCGAAATATGATAGGCTTTCGAATCTCCGTCTGTTCCAAAGCTTCCTGCAATGCTCGGGGGGCTGGTATCCTGCTGTGCTGATGCAAATATAAATTGAGTGCATCTTCCTTCGATTGGACTTGCTTTACTTCTCTTACCGATTGCAATTCTGTGTTCGTATCTCTCCGACAAAGCGGCTCTTGTTGTGCAGTCCGTTCCATTCAAGTCAAGCCCTTAAGCCAAGTCAAATTCACTTCAGCTTCGATAAGGTCTGGATAATCCGGCCGAAGTTTATTTATTGGCTTTATTTCACTCAAACAATTATACCATCCATACATCAACCACCTTTTTACACATTTCATTCTATTCAATAGGCAGTGGTTTAGAGACCCACGTTGCCTTCGTATATTATACGGTGTGATACTTTGCCATAACTCTTTAGCTCGCGTCTATTTTTCTACAGACCTGTTCTTTTAGGTACACAATTTCCCTTTACTTTCAGTTGTTAGTTTACCTGCCCGGGACTCGACGTGAAATCTCCCACAACAAAGCCTCACGCTGAATGGGACTTATCTTTCCAACTTTTGTTTATCTCGCCCACTACATGGGACTTTCTCGCTCACACAACCTATTTCTATTATCTTTATACCATATGGCACAAAACTACTGAAGAAGACTAATTCCCCCCAGAACAAGTCTGTACTTTGCAACTTTCCATGTACAGCGTTAAGGCAGAACCTCCCTCAAGGTTACACCGAATTCCCAAGATGCCTCCAGCGAGATCAAATTACCAAAAGGCCATGGTGGACGATGTCAACATGGATGATTTTAATTCATCTTTCGAAGCCCATGGTCTGCCAGTGCCATCCAGTGATACTTTTAGGTTCACTGGAAATGGGTCCATCACACCAGCTTCTGAGTTTTCTCAGACCCTCCCTGGTATGTTCTACTCAACTCGTGTCACGACCTATTACTTACTATTTAGTTCTACCACCTATGCAACGATCGTCAGCTCCCTCCCAGGAGTCCGGGCTTCATATAGTCGGGCGCCGTGTTCAAGTTCTTGTCGATGCCATCAACGATATCCGAGGAATGGGTGTCGACTATCTTGTTGATCTACCTCAACTTGTCCTCGTCGGTGACCAGAGTGCAGGTGAGTCAACTCAGAACGCTTTGAACCGCGACAAGAACTGACAACTGGCATAGGGAAATCGAGCTTGATGGGAGCTCTTGCCGAGATTCACCTTCCTCAAGACTCGGGATGCTGCACAAGATGTCCTACCCACATTAAGACAGGCCATGCGGAGACGTGGAGTTGCAAAATCTCTTTGAACTTGTCGTACAATTATGCGCCGCGAGACCCCACTCGCCCAATTCAAGCGAATGAAGTCACCAAAAACAACCCCTTCCCGCCGTGGAGGGAGATGGCCCTGGTGACAAAAGAGTTTGTTGTCATCACTGATAAGAGCGAGCTTGAGGAGGCCTTGAGATGGGCTCAGATTGCTATTCTCAACCCCTCTAAGTCCCACAAATACTATGTGCCCAGTGCCCAGAACAACCTCTCTCCCAATAGGAATATGACAACTGAGGCCAAATTCTCGCCAAATGTGGTATCGGTCGAGATGTCTGGCCCGGGCCTTCCTCCGCTATCCTTCTTTGATCTTCCTGGGATATTTCAGAATCCTAGCCAAAAGGAAGATGATTATCTCGTCAAAGTTGTGGAGAATTTGGCAAAGAAGTACATCAAGCACCAACAAGCACTTGTTATTCACGCTCTACCCATGTCAGCAGATCCCACGACCTCGAGAGCTGGAAAGGTCATACGAGATCTGAAAGCCGAAAACCGAACCATTGGTGTTCTTACTAAGGCGGACTGTCTTCAGATTGGTCATTCCGATGCCCAGTTTAAGGAACTGCTGGAAGGGCGTACTCACATGGTTCAGCATGGGTATTTTGTCACGAAACAGATGCAGACTTTGAAGGGCTCAGCCCCCTTCAGTCGTGAGGGGGAGTACCATGCCAAATCGAAGCAAAGTGAAGAAGCATTCTTTGACGAGGCTTATCCTTGGTCCCATGCAGGATGGAAGGGATACCGCAATCGATGCGGGACCGAAAATCTGCAACGAGCTCTTTCGCAGAAGTTCGCTAATCAGATCATAGAGAGGTATGTATGAGATCTTACTACGGCTGGCTCCTGTTTAACTTTATGTTTGTAACATCAGCTCACATAACAACTAGTATCCCTCAAATCGAAGCGACTGTCCGCGCACGCTCCGAGCAGCTCGAAACGGAGCTTGCGAAGCTTCCTGAGCTGCCTACGCATAATATAAGCCAGGTTGTGCTCCAAGAACTCGCCAGGTTCGGTCAGCAAATGCAGGCTCTTTTGGATGGAACCGACTTTGGCCTCCACAGTTCGTGGAATGCGTTAAATAACCAACTATACGAATCTTTCCACGAGCTCCTGTTTCCCATGTTCATCATTAGGGACCCCCTGGATAGCGCTTCCGCCGTTACCCAAATGGAAATAGATGGTATTGAGGTCATCAGCCTCGAAGACGACAGCCCTGTTCTTGATAGAGGCACATTCGATCCGCCGTCTAACGGTCGCGCACCGCCTGCCAAAGAGGAGCCCCAAATTAGATCTCCAAAAAGATTTGCGAATGGTGCCGAGAAAAATCGCAGTATTGAAGAGGAAGTTCCTATCAACCCCTTTGCCAACTTTCAATCGAAAAGGCTGGTCGCAACCATTGGCGAGATTCGGATGACATTAGCAAGATACACCAAACCCGGGGCCCCAGGCCATATCGACTTCAGGGCAAAAGATGAGTTATGTATGCAAAGCGTGAAAGTCTGGAAAGGCCCAATCCAGAAATACGTCGAACTAGTCCTTGAAGTGTCTCAGCAACAGGCCAAGGGGATCTTAGACCAAGTCCTGTCCAAATGGATCCAAACGGAATTGTACAAGGAAGGACTCTGCCACCTTGACGAGTTCTTCAATATGTTCGAAGTGAGCATTAAGAAAACATGCGACGATATCCTCAGCCTTGAGTTTCATAAGCTTTTTACAATCAATAACAGAGCCTTTGATCACTACAAGGAAGTGGAGTTGAAAAAGATCAAGGATGCCCGCAGGAGACGACGCGCAACTATCCTGGCGGAACAGATGATGCGCGGTGTCAATGTTCGGGGAGACTACAACGCAAGGCGTAATGTACTTCAGCAGAAGATAAAGTGTATCAAAGATGAAGACCTCGGTGAAGATCCATTCAGGACCGAGATCGACGTAGCCGGGTTGGTTAGGGCCTATTATCTCACGGCGGCAGACCGCGTCTGCGATCAAATTTGCCTGAATATACATAGCAGCCTATTCAAGCAGGCGCAGGAGAGTATCTTCCGCTACTTAGAGGGCAAGCTCGGACTTGACCAAGGCAACAGTAAGTTTACTTTCCCGCATTCATTGTGCCGTGCTAACGAGATACTAGCTGAGCAGCGCTGTCGCGAGCTTATGGAGGAGGACCCCCAAAGCGCACGACGCCGCCGCGACCTCCAGCAGGAAAAGGCAAACCTGCAGGAGCTCACAGCTCGTCTGGTGAAACTCGCCGAAGATGACAGAAGCGCCTCAGTCTTCGAGGAGCGCACAAAGACTCCAGAAGTCAGTATGAGCATGTAATGTTATGGAGGATACTGTTGATTCGCTGCCTCGATTTTTCTTTCTCTTTCTTCCTGTTTGCCAACATCCTCGGAGCCACACAGTAAAAGCAGTGGCTCGGCGTTCGCCTGGTCTTGTCGCAGGGAACAAAACAATAATTGTGCAACAGCACGGCCAGGCCGGCTTGTCTGAAAAAAAAGCAGCGGCGTATGGGTTTCAGAATAGGCGTACATGCACTCAGACTAGTTAACCCGTCATAATAAATGCAAAACATCCTGAAAACGAGGTTTTTTTCTACTTCCTTTTCCTAGCCAGATCCCATCGTGCTTACGTCAAGCCACACCTGCACAGCCTCATCTGTCGACCGAAGTCTCCTTCCGCAGACCCCTGACCAGCTCAACTCTTGGATTACAAATACTGAAGTGTACGCGCATGCTTCCCACCGTAACCAACCTGCATCGGCCCCTTCCATCCACAAATCCCAAGGCACTCAATCAGCAAGCGCCAGCACTGCGACTGTGCCCTGTTCTCTGACTCCGGCTCGTTCTGACCTGACCGTACTGACGTCTCGCTGCCCCAGAGTGGGCCGCGCGTTAACTTTTGGTAACTTGTGCCTCGATTTTAACCCGTAGCTTGCAGGGTTACCAGGACATCGTCAGGCAGAGAGATTCGTGCAATCGGCCAATCGCGATAAGACAGCAAAGGCCTGACCTGTTTCGGGCTTGGGCGGGTATTTTGGGGGTTCGATCTTTCTTTATTGCTTTGCTGTGTCCCCGGTGCACTTTTTTTTGTAGAGCTTCAAACTATTTTTTTGTTGATGAGGCGGTATCTCTGATTGCTTTTTTGTCTACGCTGTGAAAGGATATCTTGTGGTGCATTCACAGCTGCTTGGAGTCGGTGAGAGCTTGCCGCTCATATACTACACCGCAACTTTCCGGCCGGACTACTAGACCAGTGCCTCCCAACAGCATTTTGGGTGAATGAAGCTGGTCCTCAGCCCGGGCCACTAGAATCTGGAAATTACGCACTATGGAGACAATAACGATCGTGAACAAGTCAGGGAAGATCGTGGGCACAGTACCAATAAAAGCTCCCTCCCTCAGAGCCACCTCAAGGAGCTAACGAGTCCACAGAGCAAGCACCTCCTCAACATATTCAAAGAAGCGAAATACGCATACCAAGAGAAGAAAGCCGAGATCCGAGCAGAGATACATGGCAAGAACGAAGAAAAGCTAGTGAGGAAGCTCGAGAATGCCAGGCTCGAGGAGTCCAGATCCGTAGGTTCGTCGAGGCGTTCACACCGCAGCCATAAAAGCCGCCGGCCGAAACACGAAGGCGAGTCGTCGAGGAGACCAGCCACAGCTCTTACGGAACGGAACCTAGCTGCTGCGTCTGAGGCGAGTGGAAGCGTGGCGGGCTCAAGGCATGGTGGGTCCAGACCAGCTACGTCGCATCGATCGCCAACAGTCTACCAAGCCCCATACCAAGCACCATACCAAGCACCATACCAAGCACCATACCAAGCTCCATACATCGAAGACTACAATGCCTCGAGACCTACCCTCGTCCGACACCACACCGATTTCCCTCCTCGATACGAGCCCGCGCCTATGGGGTACAACTATCACGACTATCCACCTCCACCACGGCGCTCCATGACCTCCCCGAATCCCAATCATGGCGATGATATCGATATGAACATGGCATATGGCGAACTCCCGCCCGACCTGGCTATGCAAGTTTACCCACAACAGCGAGAGCAGCAAAAACAGGAGTTAAACGGCCTTATGTCGAAGCTTGACCACTTGATGGTTGAAGCGCATTGCGTGCAACACACCGCTACTACTATTATCGCCTCATTACAAAAGAACCCCGACGCAATGGCAGCGGTGGCCCTTACACTCGCAGAGATCTCCAATGTTCTCACGAAGATGGGCCCAGGGTTCCTAGCCGCGATCAAGAGCTCCTCGCCAGCCGTGTTTGCACTCCTCTGCTCGCCGCAATTCCTCATCGCTGGCGGCGTCGCGGTGGGCGTCACGATCGTCATGTTCGGCGGCTACAAGATCATCAAGAAGATCCAGAAGGATATCAGCGACAAGAAGGAAGTGGACGAGAGCTATCGCATGGATGAAGCTATGGTTTTCAACGCAGATAACTACAGTATCGAGTCTTGGCGCCAGGGGATTGCGGAGGTCGGGGCGCAGAGTGTCTCGACCAGCGTGGATGGGGAGTACATAACCCCGAAGGCGGAGATTCTGCGCAAGCAGCGGATCAGGGACAGGGCAATAGAGGAGCGGTCTGGTGCGCCGCGATCGCCGTCGGTGGGCACGAGTAGTAACGCGAGCACGGTCAGGAGGAAGCCGGTGCCGGTGTATATGGATTCGAGCCGGACGGTGGTGACGGAGAGTGCGCGGACGGAGAGGTCGAGTCGGACGTCTAAGACGACTAAGAGTCGGAGGAGAGCTTCAAAATCCGAAGCGGGGAGGTCTGAGAGCACGGTGAAGCCGAAGAGGGAGAAAGAGGGGAAGGGGAAGAAACCGAAGAAGCAGTCGGCGATTAGTGTCCTGTTTAAGGGGTCGTCGTCGGTGAAGAAGGATAAGAGTGTCGTTGACAGTAAATGAGCGTGCGATACCAGAGCGAGCGGAAATACAGGGGAAATACACAGTGGGAATCTTTTTGGGGGTGTTCTTGGAGCAAGGGTTTTTTTTATATTATACGCATGGTTGCGAGACCATCCACCTCATCTATACAGATGCCTTTTTTATATAGAGGTACATATTTTGTAAAAAATACAGGAAATTAAATCCAAATGATTGGTGAAAAAGGGCGAGCTAGTCCCTACCGATACGCCGGTCCCAAATGCCAATTGCTCCCCATCGCCGCTACGATCTCCATATTCACAGTCCAGTGCGCAATCTTCCCAGCACAAACTTCCCATGACTCTAAGAAAAACAAAAGAATAGTCACTGCCAGCCCATTTAGACTCATATAAATGCCTCCATTTTCCCATTTTCACCTGCCTACATTATCGTTCCTATCTCCCATAATAGAATTGGAGCCGCATCGCTACGAACCTCGGCCCACCTTGCAGTTATAATCCGGAGAAACCATCGCAACCTACATTTTTTGCCCATAACCATTTCCCCCACGTCAACCCGATAATTCTTTCGCCGACACGGGTAGAGGAATGCGTCTGTAGATACGAAGCCACACTGCGCACAACTCCGCGCTCCTTGTCCAGCATGTCCTTCGACCCGTCGCAATGCGTGGGCGACTGCCCCTTCTGCACCATCAGCACCACCTTCGCCGCGACCCCCCCATCCGCGCCAGTAGCCTTCAACGCGGATCTGGTCACGCCATCCGCATTCGTGGTGCTCAGCACGCCGCTGGTGATGGCGTTTTTGGATATCATGCCGTTGTCGCCGGGGCACTTGCTGGTGACGACGAGGAAGCACCATGAGAAGGTGTCGGATGTGACGGATGAGGAGGCGAGGGAGTTGGGGTATTGGTTGCCGGTGCTGAGTAGGACGTTGGCGAATGCGACGGGGGTGTGGGATTGGAATATTGTGCAGAATAATGGTAGGTTGGGGCTGGCTGCATGTTGAAGCACCGGGGCGGGGGGGCGGTCGGCGGGGGGGTTATGGGGCAGATGGCTAATATGTGTGTGTTATAGGCGCTGCTGCTGCACAGGTTGTGCCTCATGTTCATTTCCATATTATTCCTCGACCGGCTTTGACGCCTGAACTTCGCAATAAGAGCTTTACTATGTTTGGGAGAGGACAAAGAACGGACCTCGATGAGGAGGAAGCCGCCGAGCTGGTTGAGAAACTCAGACAGGAACTGGCCAAGGAAACTGGGAAGCCGAAGATATAATTGCCACATCAGCTCTATCCAAAATGAAGTAGGTGGCTGGACGAATGGGATTGTACAACATAATGCCTCTCGGCGAGTGTCATTTATACGATAGTTTGCGTTAAAATTGGGGAATGGCGGATTAAACTTGGATCTACAAGCGCATGTTGCATAGATTACGGAGGGTTAGAGATGGGATTTCGGATACCGCGAGAGTTTATTTAGAATATTTGATAGCGATATTAGATGCCGTGAAGAGACACAATGTGGTACCTGGTGGTTACCGCCACCACTAACTAGCTTCCGTCGTAACCACAAAGCTGCCTCTTTGGAACTGTGTTTATCTCACCTCCACAACGTAACCACCTAGTCCTCGCAGCACTTCTCGAGCCATACATCTACCTCATCTCCATAACCCATCCACCTCGTCCTCCCACCTCTTCTTCCACTACCCCACCACCACCACAATGCCCAAAATGGAATACACCCCCCTCACCCCCACCCCCTCCCCCCCCCCATCCGCCCCCGCCTTATCATACACGGCGGCGCCGGCAACATCCTCCCCTCCAACCTCCCCCCCGCAGACCACCACGCCTTCACCACCGCCCTCCTCCACATCCTCGCCCGCACCCACGCCTACCAAACCACCTCCCCCCTCCCCACCGCCCTCGACGCCGCAACCCACGCCGTCACCCTCCTCGAGAACTGCCCTCTCTTCAACTCCGGCCACGGCGCGGTGTTCACCCGCGATGGGACTAATGAACTCGAGGCTTCGGTTATGGTGTCGAGGGGGCTGAAGAAGAGGGGTGTTGGGGTTATGGGGTTGAGTAGGGTGAGGAACCCCGTGGAGCTTGCGCGGCAAATGCTGTTACGCGGGGAGACGGACTTAGATTCCGGGAACGGGGAGCACCGCGGCCCTATGATCGCCGACGAAGAGGGGGTGCTGATGAACGCCAGCGGGGCACAAGGGCACTCCCAACTCTTCGGCCCAGGCGCCGAGCGCCTCGCCAAAGAATGGGGCGTCGATCTCGTGGAGCCCTCGTTTTTCTTCACACAGAAGCGGTGGGATGAACATGTTACCGGCCTGGAGTGGGAGAAGCAAGGCGGATGTGCGACGTGGGATGCGGATGTGTTTGTGAGCCAGGGGACGTGTGGGGCGGTGGCGCTGGATGCGGAGGGGGTGGTTTGTGCGGCGACGAGTACGGGGGGGATGACGAATAAACTTGCGGGGAGGGTGGGGGATACGCCGACGTTGGGGGCGGGGTTTTGGGCGGAGGAGTGGGAGGGGTTGTTAGAGGGGAGGGGGCGGTGGTGGAGGTGGAGGGGGCGTTGAGGGGGGTGTTGGCGGATTGCTTTCCGGGGTGGGGGGGGTTGGGTATTTGCCCTTGGGGGAGAGGTGGTGCCGAGGGGCGGGGATATAGTGGTGAGGGCGATGGGGATATCGGGGACGGGGAATGGGGATTCGTTTTTGAGGACCAATGCTGTGAGGACTGTGTCTGCTATTGCGAAGTATAGGGGGGATGGGTCGACGACGTCGCTGGGTGAGGCGCTGAGGGAGGTTACGGGACCTGGCGGGGAGTTGCAGAAGAGTGCTGGGAAGAGGTGGAAGAAGACGGGGGAGGGTGAGGGAGGAATGATTGGGATTGAGTGCGCTGTTGTTAAGGGGCCTGATGGGGAGGTTAGGGGGACTGGGGCGTATGTTTTGGCGGAGTATAACTGTGGTGGGATGTTTAGGGCGACGGTGAATGAGGACGGTAAGGCTGTTGCGAGGGTTTGGAATGAAGGTCAGTATGAGGGCCTGGGAGGGTACGAGAACGAAGGGAAGGAGTATGACCCTAGGGATTTGAAGAGGGAGAAGGCTTGACGGAGAACACAACATGTCACGCCAGTTGAAACTATACTGTACATAGATGCCACGGCTATAAGTTTCGAATCTGATTTCATTATCTTTTTAGCACAAGTATCCTTCTACACATATATATATATAATACACCGTTTCCCACCACCTATGCAAACAAACACGTTTTAAAAAATTCCCAGTCCAGTGTCTCGCAGATATGCATAGAAGAGTTGAGACGCGGTACGCGTTCGATGCGTATCGGAAGCAAGCTTAAGCCAGGGCTGGCATAGCCTTGCTGTCGGAAGGAGGAGGTGGTGGTGGTGGCAACTGTGAAGGAGTGTTAGCAAAAGTCGAAGTGAAAGGGGACAGAAATACGAACATCTAATCTCGTGTTCTCCGCCATCATCCTCTGGAATCCGATTCCGACACCCTCGATAACTGCGAGCAGGCAGGCACATCCTATCGCCGAGTTCCTCGCCGCCTTCATGCCGCCTCTAACAGCCAACGCGCCTCCCGTGAAAAATCCAGCAATAACTGCGAACGTGTCAGCACAACTCATCTCCCCAGTCGAAACTCCGTGCCAGGAGCACAGCACTCAGCGGTATGGAGAACATACTAGCATTATAGGGATCCTCCTTCTTGCGAATCCCCTTCACCGCGCAGTCAAAAGTCGAGAACAAGCCTCCCCAAACACCAAAGTTTCCACCCAGCACAGGCGCTCGCGCCTTGATAGCCGTGAGCGCACCGATCCTACGCTCGCCGTATGGCGAGTTCCTGAAGCCCTTGACACCGTGCCATACAGCGCCTCCGATGGCCTTGTCGGGGAGTCAGCAAAATTTCGATAACAAGGGGGACGGACGGGGGCGCCAGGGCTGTCTTACTCCCATGGAAAAGGCACCGCCGAAATCATTGAGTGCCACCCACGGACATGGGTCTCGGGTGTGATCCATCTTCTATAATGGCTGTATATGTCCCGCTTCTCAAATCCCCCCAAACTCCTCGAAGGCCTGTTGACGGACGGAAAGTTGCAAGGCTGGCCGGTTCGGTCGGCGTCGGAGAGTTGTTGGCTCCTTTCGGATTCGCGAAGGAGATGCGTGTGGGTTAGGTGGTATAGCGGCCTTGGTGATGAGAGATGGGGCCCGGGGGTTGTCGTCGTTCGGCGGATCGTGGGAAATTGTTAGATTGGCCCTTTTTTCGATGGAAGCAAGATGATGCGGCTTAGAATTTACTAGCGCGGTCGGAATGGTTGCCGGTAGGTTCCGCGGGTGTAAAAGGCTACGGACATTTTGGACATAGTTGGAATAAGCAAAAATGGTGGCTATAAAAATACAAATTTTACTATATCGCTGCTTCTGAGGCTTTATTAGAGGAAGCCGTTTGAGTTATAAAACATTTCTCAATTATAGGAGTCATATTCATGGTGCCAGGGACCTTGCGCCATCATGGGCGCAAGGTCCTAATGAGTCACGTGCTCAGGGATAGGAGGATGATCAAATTTGATAACTGACTTGTGTCTCATACTCTCCAGAAATCAAATCACGAATTTGAGACTTCCAAGATCTATCACGGACTCACCGCCCCCAGTCCTATCCATCCTCCATTCCCAACAGTTAAAAAACCCACCACCAACAATGATAAACTGTCAACACTGGTAGCTGTTCCATTGGGCACTTATCCAGCTATCGTGCGCTTTTCGAGGCCTTGGTTTGACAGGACGAGCTGCCCAGGATAAAAACAAAAATTATCAGTTTCTCTCCACCATGGCCACGCCACGTCTTTTCGACGTGGCACTCGACCTTGAAATGTCATCTCCCATATTACCCAAACTAAACAAGGCCACTGCACGATCAATTGCAGTTAGCCAATATATCTGTAGCAATGTTCCTGACGATCCTCAAACAATTACTTGGTAGCAACTTCCTTTATCCAGTTATGATAGGTAGTATACGTGGGGAGAGTCATGCTGGCTCTACTGCGCCATGTGAAACCCCAAAAAAAACATGGAGCAAACGGACTGGAGAATCGCTCCTGTCAAATGAACAAGGGGTTAGTCTGTCACTCTCTCTTTCCTCGAGAGACTCTGTATATAAATTGAGAGATTTCGCCATTAGCCCTGGTTCTTGCGCCATAAGGGTCCAGTGTCCAGCGTCCGTGATGCGAGAAAAGCTCTGAATTATGCCAACCCAAGCCACTACCCCCCAAGAATATCGTCGCCTTGAGCGGTGGAACGCCTGCGCAAGAACTAGCAGCTTCAGAGATTCTGCAATCGCTCGTCTGATGCCTCTGCAATATCGTAGTGTAGAGGGTCTGGTGGATCATGGGCCTTCACTCGACTCACTCCGCCGCTACTGGAGCAGCTCCAACACTAGTAGTAGTGATCAAGACAGTGGTAAGCAAGCTCCTTATATATTTCCTTTCGCCGCTCTTGTGGACAAATCTAGCTTCAATTTGTGATCCAGTCAATCTTCAAAGATCGAAGCCTTCGCATTTGTGCTCAAGTTCGCACGTATGTATTGAGACGGTGAGCCTTGATGTTTGTTGGTGGAGAGGCCAAAACGAATCGAGGTTCCCTACCTTGCAAACTTACCATCACCGAGAACCGACGTGGGGTTCGAGCCTCAACTCTACACAAATGGAACATCAAGGAGGGAGCTCCAAGAGAGGAGAACGCTCTCAGGGGCGCAATGTTTCTAACATAATTGCAGAAGAAGCTCTCAATACCCCATCCAGCGAAGATGGCGACCGACACATCACAGCGGACCGATCGACTCTAGCCCAGAGCGCATACGCAGACGAGTCATCGCCAGAGCTCTTTCACCGGGTCCAGCACGACAGCTCGATCCTTGCACTGACGGTTTCCGACAAATTCATATACGCCGGAACACAAGATGGCGACATTCTAGCGTGGTCGCTGGCTTCGTACGAACTCGTCGCCCGGATAAAAGCACACAAACGAGCCGTCCTCTGCCTCACTCTGTCGCAAGATGGCCAGCTCCTCTTCTCTGGCGCAGGAGACGCCATTGTCAATGCATGGTGCCCATACAGCCTCAAGCGCAAATACCACATCTACAGCACGTACGATGTTGGCGACATCTTCAGCGTGGCGTACTCGACCCAATTCCAAACCATATATCTCGGAGCGCAGAACACAAGCATTCAATGGTGCAGCCTGAAAGATTCGGATTCCAGGCAGACGCCGAATGAGGAGGGACACCCAGATAAGCGGAACCACAGGTTCTTCGACTCCAAGCAGGCTGGGGCGAAAGGGCCAACTCGCTCTGCGTCGCCTGGGCGCTCTGCTCAGTTGGCGACTGGCGGCGATATTCTCGAGATTGACCAGGCGCATATGAAGCACTACGCACACTTTGGATATGTATACTGCATGCTCATGGTGCGTGGTGCGAGCAGGCTGGTCGAGCCGGATGAGGAAATACTTATATCTGGTGGGGGTGATGGGTCGATCAAGCTTTGGAAGCTCAGCGAGGATCCAAATGATGTGATTGAGGAGATTGCTTGCCTCGGTGAAGATGATGCGGAGTCTGTGCTATCCCTCGCCTTGGATGGATCTTTCCTATACAGCGGAAAGCTTCGGGGCGTCATTGAGTTGTGGGATTTTGACACTAAGCAAAAGCTCCGGGTTATCAAGGCTCACAATGGGGATGTGATGGCTCTCCAGATGGGCTGGGGTTTCCTATTCAGTGCTGGGGCTACCGGATTCTCAAGGGTAAGTGTGGCTTGTCTCGTCCATTGGCAACTGGTACTAACAGAACCTCTAGAAATACAGTACCGTGCAGTATGGCCAGTACAATCGGAGCTCGGAAAACTTCTCCCAGAAGTATCAGTGCATGAACCGCTGGAAGAGCCATGAAGGCAAGGTTATGGCATCCGCGACAACCAACTACAACGGCCAGCGCTTCTACATTACCGGAGCTAGCGATAGCTCAGTATCGATTTGGAACTTCAGCGAAAGCCACCCCAGGGCCAACAGTGTTGGGGAATTCCAAGAAGACGTCCTTATTAAGTCACTGCAGGAATTTGTGTCCTACAAGACCATTTCATCGAGACCTGATCACGCCGAGGATTGCCGCCGCGGTGCCACTTTCTTGCGAAAGCTTTTCAAGAAGTATGGTGCGGAGACTGAGATGTTGAACACTGATAACCACCACAACCCGGTGGTTTTTGCAAGGTTCAGCGGGAAACAGGCCATATCTGCGAAGCGCAAGAAGATCCTGTTCTATGGACATTACGATGTTGTTGGTGCCGATGATAAGAAGGGAAATTGGATTATCGACCCGTTCCAGATGAAGGGCATCAATGGCTACCTGTATGGTAGAGGAGTGTCTGATAATAAGGGGCCTATAATGGCGGCATTGTACGCTGTTGTCGACTGCAAAAACGAAGGGTTGCTTGATTCCGACGTTGTATTTCTCATCGAAGGCGAGGAAGAGTCTGGGTCGAGAGGGTTCATGGAGGCTGTCAAGCGCAACAAGGAGCTTATTGGAGACATCGACTACATCTTACTTGCAAACAGTTACTGGCTCGATGACGACGTTCCATGCTTGACATACGGTCTTAGAGGTGTCCTCCACGCCACCATCAGCGTTGACAGCAACCACCCTGATGTCCACAGTGGTGTTGACGGAAGTTTCATGATGGATGAGCCGCTCTTCGATTTGACGTCCATCCTCTCAGAGTTGAAGGGCCGCCACAATCACATCAAAATCCCAGGGTTCTACGATAATATCCTACCAGTGACGGAAGCCGAAGAAGCCCGCTACGACGATATTACAGATACCCTAATCCGCCGAAACCCCGAGCTGGGACCAGCCTCCGCCCTCAAAGCATCGCTAATGGCTCGATGGCGCCAGCCCAACCTAACAGTCCACCGCTACAAAGTCTCCGGCCCCGAAGGCTCCCTCGTATCCTGCCACGCCAGCGCCGCCATCTCTCTCCGCCTCGTCCCAAACCAAGAAGTAGAGGATGTCATCGAGTCCCTCAAAACCTACCTCAACGCCGCCTTCCAAGAACTAGACACCCATAACCATCTCACCATTACCATCGACAACCAAGCCGAGCCTTGGCTCGGAAACCCCGATAACGCTATCTTCCAGACTCTCGAAAAGGCAATCATGGAAGTCTGGGGTCCCATCGATCCTCCTACCCGGCCCTCCCCCCGCAAAGACACACCGAAACCACAGAGTGCTATACAAGCCAGCCCAAGCCTCAAACCAACGCCCGCTACGGCTAACCTCCTCACCAATGGCAACGATCACACCTCTCTCGCGAACATGCGTGAGCCTACGCTCCCCGCTGACGGCGACGAGGCGCCAAAGGGGAGGAAGCCGCTGTATATCAGAGAGGGCGGCAGTATCCCCAGCATCCGCTTTTTGGAGAAGGAGTTTGGGGCACCCGCGGCGCATCTGCCGTGCGGGCAGGCGAGCGATAGCGCGCATTTGGATAATGAGCGGTTGAGGTTGACGAATCTGTTTAAGAGTCGGGAGATCTTTAGGAAGGTGTTTGTGGAGCTTCCTAAGAAATGAGGAGGGGGGAAGGAGTAGGACATTTGTTTGGATTTTTATGTCTTTGTTTAGTGTGCAGTGGGGGTGGGTAACTATGCGTTCCTCGGGTGTGGCGCTTTTAGATAGGGCTTGGTTGGATCTGGATAAGCCCTTTGGAGTTTTCAGGCTGGCGGACTTGTTTTCAGCGGGTAGGGCCGGTGGGATGTCTGTTCTCAGGTTAATGTAATATTAGATGAACACCGGCGATTCGCGGAACACGAGTTCGCATGCCCATATGAACTCCTTGTGCTCCTTTATGTTCTTGCCACGGTATTCAGGTGGGCATGCGAAGGCTAGCATGGTTACGGCGTTGGGGGTAGGTCGACTGGCTCCCTTCTTCGTCGTCGGATTCAGAGCCGGCCTGGCGTTTTGACGACGATTCAGACCGTTGAGGTGGGGCTCGCGAGGGCTGACTGTGGTTCTCGTCGAGGTCCCCCCGTTGGAGCTGGTATTCGAGTTCATCGATGCGGGCTTGAACCGCTCGCTGTTCGAGTTGCTTTCTTAGTTACGCTCTCGTTGGAGCAGGGCTTCTAGTGGGTCCTGCTCGTCGTTCTCCGGGTGGGGTTCTCCTCTCCCAACTGCCTCGCTCTCAAGGTCTGTCGACGGTGAGTCGTCCCTCCGTTCGTAGGTAGTTGTTAAAAACTAGCCGCTGGCTTCCTATTGAAGCCAGCTCCGTCCTACATATACCCTTGTGCCGTGCTCTCCTTGAACCAAGGCCTTAGCGACTTTGGTACTCCTCTTGGTTATCCTTGGTATCCTCGGCCGGAGCCCCTGACCGTGACAATTGTCGATATGGAAGAGCAAGCGCCCCTTTGTGCGAGGATTCGAAACTGAGTAGTACACTTCTAAATGTCACTGTAGGAGAGTACTACTGACTTCTCCAACCCAACCAATATTCCAGGCCAAGCTGCCTATTCATGACAGATGGGACGACTGTCTCGTAACTCATTGTATACGTCGGTTTTTTGTTGTCTTCCATACGAAATGCGGTCGGTTGCCATCGTCTCCCCAAACCCTTCGTCTTCCCCGGACACGACAATTATGGATAGGATAGGATTGGATTCTTTGCTGTTTCAAAGTATATTATGGAAAATTTGAATTTACTCGATATATTTGGGGCTACAGTACATTAGATGCCTATTTCTTATTTTTTGTGCAAGTTCTGTTGTAACGGACGTACTTTGTCGTGGGCCATACCAACCAATCACCATAGCACCCGGTTCCGGAAAATACTTTAGCCGAAATACGGGTAAGCTAACTTAAAGATGAATAAGGCACTGGTCACTACTCCCGCTCTTCCTTTCGACAACCCGATGCCCGATGGCCAATACCAGCCCCACCGATTACAAGAAACTCTTTTTGCAGGCCGAAGAGCGAGAGAAGCAGGAAACAGAGAGACGGAAGCAAGCTGAAGAGTGAGAAAAAAATGCTAAGGATAAAGAGAGACAGGAAAGGGAGCGCAATCAACGAACGACTTTTGCAGAACTCATGCGCTTCTGCCACAGTTTACTCTCCCGATCGTTGAGAGTCGAATCACCATCTCGCTCGACTACAGGGAACATACCCCTTCCCACCGGTAAATATTGCCCCACACGACTAGCACTGTGGACCGATTGTTCAGCTCGACAGCAAAAGATCTACAGCTCTGTGTGCAACTACCTCCAGCCTTCCCAGGAAGCCCGAGCACGTTTGTTTACCCCCTTGATTGCGCTTGAGGAGGATGCAAGACGATTCGGTCTCCGTCCAATTAGCAGTGAACAAGGTCTCGAGAACTACGAGCGAACTGCCGTGGAAGATCACGTCCGTGATATAATTGCAGAGCTATGCAAAATCGACGCTGCCCGAGACGAATTCGGACTTGAGATGGAATCTGGTTCGACAATCACACCAACTCTTTCAATCCACGCGGCGGTAGCGAGGCAAATGCAGACCAACCATCAGGCATACATCGCCCCCGACCCGATCAGTTCTGCATCCACCGAGTCGACGGCAACACTAACACCCTCCTCACTACGGTCGAATACAAGCCTCCCCACAAGCTTTCTATGGAAGCACTTCGCGTGGGGCTTAGGGAAATGGACTTATGGAAATGCATGGTCAGATCAAACAAAATCACGACGAATCACGCGGAAAAACTGAAATACAATGCAGAGCGGCTCGTGTGCTCCGCCATTGTCCAGGAATACCATGTGATGATTCAGGAGGGACTCGAGTACTCTTATATCACTAACGGGTCGCCTGTGTCCTTCTCCGCGTTCCATACGATGATCCTAGCACATTGTACTACTTTCTCTGTGATCCTAACAGCAAACAAAGTCTCCAAGAGCCGAATACCTCCATCGCCAGGGTTCTGTGTCTGTGTCTGATGGCGTTCCATTCCCCTGTTCGTGACCAGGAATGGAGAAATACTACACAGTCGCGTCTTTATTTGTGGACAACTAGCTTCGACCACGCTCGTTCTCAGATCCCTAAGGAAGTCTTAGAGCAAATCACTCTGCACTCCGATAGTACCAACTCAGAGTATGTAAGTCCAGAACCGGGTTCGGACTACCAACCATTATCGCCTCCACTAGAATCTCCAACAGCAGGTCGCCGAGTGCCCACGAGGTCTCAAGCCAGCTGTGCCCCATCAGATGTCCGACACCGGATTCAGTCGCCAGAATCGTCAGGCTCCGACTCGAATCAAGCGACCGCACGCAAACGAGGCTTCAGCCAGGTCACATCTTCCCCTTCCGCGCAACGAGCGGCTCGTCAACGCGAGGCTGGGAAAGATCAAGGCAGCCATTCGAAACGCCATGATGCACAGTTTTGCACCCAGAGATGTTTATTAGGGCTGCAGACGGGAGGTATCCTAGACGAGTGTTGTCCAAACGTGAAGCTTCATCGTCGGGGTCAAGATTTCATCAAACACCCCATCACCTCGGAGGATTTGATGGGTTTACTAAAAGCACAACTAGACGAAAACATTGACCGATGCATACCCCTTGGAAATTGCGGGGCATATGGTGCGCCGTTTAAACTCATTTGTGCTAAATACGGCTATGTTGCCTGTATTTGTGTAAAAGGGGGGAGCTTACCTGGTTTGTTCTTGCCCACTGGCGGCTTTTAGCAACAAGGCCAGCACAAAAGGGGGTGTAGGCAAAGCCTTCACTAATGGCCTTTATAGCTGTGGTAAGACGGAAGGCCCTCTCGTCCATTACTCGATGCCATAACGCATCAAGAAGTTAGAGGATTGGGAGCTCCCAGTCCTCTACAAGCGCCTTGTTGATGCTCTCTACAATATTAGAGGTGTCATGGCCGTATCGGCGGCCAGCAAAGTGGGCTTCTGCCCATTTAGCTATGTTAGTAGCACGTAGCCAAGCTGCTGCTTCTGGCTTCGTCTCCTCAAGCCTCGCCAGTGCATAGTCACAATCTTGGGGCGTTTGAGCCCTCGCCACAGCCCAGAACATTGAGGCGACGCTAGTGTAGCCAGCCTTCTCAAAGTTGGCTAAGATGTGAAGGCAACACCATGCAGTTTCCACCACAGGACCAAGGATCCTCTCAGCCTCAAGTAGGCCCTTATCACAGTCTGAAATGACCGTGCAAGCCTCCGTTGAGACTTGAGGGATCGCCCATCGAAGATGGAGGAAAAACCACTCCCACGACAAGCGGTTCTCCGACTCCACCACCCCCCATGCCAGCAGTGTGTTGTGGCCATTAGCATCGATGCCAACAGCAAGGAGGAGGGTTTGGATGAAGCTGTAATGGTGGGTGCACCAGATGTGAGAATCTAGCCACCCAAGGAAGGGATGAATTTACTAAGACAACACACTGTCTTAGGAAAAAGAGCCAAAGGGTCGTAGCTTAGACTATTCCACAACGCAGCAATCAGGTGTGTGATGTAGTGAAGTGGTTCAGACAAGTTGCAACAAATGTTGAGTCTGGGAACTCAGGGGTAAGTCAGAGGTTAACACCTCACTGACTTTTCAGAAACAAGGAGTAACAAGATCAATGCTTGGAAGCTTGGAAAAGACGTGGAAGTATGTGATAGTCGATTTACTGTATTGTCTGCTTGCCCTTTCTTAAGGAAAGGGCAATCCTATTTATGCTAAAGGAGTGTAGTTCTCTCATTTTCCAAGACTTTCCATGACTTACCAGGCTTGGTAACTGTAGTCGACATAAGAGAATCCCATAGAACCATCTCTTAGGTTCGTAGCCTATAGGAAGTAAAAGGAGGTCCAAGGTCAGAGTACCCCTATAGACAAATTATGTCATAGACAAATTATGTCATAACTTAACCAATCTTGTGGGTAACTAAAGAGCGATGACATGTAATGAATCATAGAGGTTCGTAGGAGCTTTTAGAGCTATCGTTCATGCTCCTAGGCCTCTAGTTGGTAGAGATATATCATGTGGTAGTATGAGTGATGTCATGTAATGAATCATAGAGGGTTGTAGAGATATGCTATGTGGTAATATCGGCCCAGTAACTAAGGAGCGATGATGTGTAATGAATCATAGATGGTTGTAGCAATCGTTGAGTAGTATTGCTCTTGTTGTTGGTGTGATAAGCCAAAATATGTATAGTGACTTGTAGGTTTGAGGAGGAGATTTCCAAGTTTGCTCTTGAGTTTGATAGCAAACTGAGTGCAACGAATGTCAGTATGACAGAAGCGGCCCTTTAGAAAGGTGCCATCAACAGCAACAAAGCGGCGGAGTGTAATGGTGGGTGCACCAGATATGAGAATCTAGCCACCCAAGGAAGGGATGAATTTACTAAGACAACACACTGTCTTAGGAAACAGAGCCAAAGGGTTGTAGCTTAGACTATTCCACAACGCAGCAATCAGGTGTATGATGTGGTGAAGTGGTTTAGACAAGTTGCAACAAATGTTGAGTCTGAGAACTCAGGGGTAAGTCAGAGGTTAGCACCTCACTGACTTTTCAAAAATAGAGAATAACAAGATCAATGCTTGGAAGCTTGGAAAAGACGTAGAAGTATGTGCTAGTCGATTTACTGTATTGCCTGCTTGCCCTTTCTTAAGGAAAGGGCAATCCTATTTATGCCAAAGGAGTGTAGTTCTCTCATTTTCCATGACTTTCCATGACTAACCAGGCTTGGTAAATGTATTAGAAATCAAGTGCGACCCACAACTAGCTTGCTAATCATGTAGTGAACGTAAGAGAATCCCATAGAACCATCTCTTGGGTTCCTAGCCTATAGGAAGTGAAAAGGAGGTCCAAGGTCAGAGTACCTATAGACAAATTATGTCATAACTTAACCAATCTTGTGGGTAACTAAGGAGCGATGACGTGTAATGAATCATAGAGGGTTGTAGAAGCTTCTAGAGCTATCGTTCATGTTCCTAGGCCTCTAGTTGGTAGAGATATGCCATGTGGTAGTATTGACCCACCCCCTTAAGGAGGAGATTTTCTTAATAACTTGTTCAATGAGTGTCCAAATGATATGCCGTGATGTATGTAGCATAAACAGATGTAGTAGAAGAGTTTGCAGCAATCGTTGAGTAGTATTGCTTCTGTTGTTGGTGTGATAAGCCAAGATATGTATGGTGACTTGTAGGTTTGAGGAGGAGATTTCTAAGTTTGCTCTTGAGTTTGATAGCAAACTGAGTGCAACGAATGTCAGTATGACACGGAGGAGTCGGAAAGTGCTTTGCGATTGCATAGGGCAGACAAAGATCTGACCAAAGCGGCCTATAGCTTAGTTAGCTAGGAAAAGAGGGGGAAACAAGGGGGCTTACCTGTCTCAGGGTGGATCTGAAGATCCACGTATACTCCAGGAGACTTCTCTTGGAGGAGGTCTCGGTATTCTGGTAGCAGCTGAAAGCTGCGCTGGTGTGCACTGATATCCTCATCAAGGAGGCGTTGATGACAGAGATGGGCTACTCTGTAGCTAATCTCCTCACCAAATCATACCCGTAGGCACTCCTGGATCTCACGAGGCTTCGTAGCCTTTGTGATGTTGGGTCCGCATTTGCAGCAGCCCCTTTCTTTAGCACGCCGCGGCCGAGGCAGTTGTGCTCGCTCTCCTTGATGGCAAGAATGAGCAAACCATCATCCCCCTTCTGGCACAAACCTTCCAGTTGCAACTCTCTTCTGCACAGCAGTACGTAGCTGCAAGGGGGGTCTTCTTCGGTGTCCGGAACATGAACTTGTCACAGATCGCCCAGTTGCTAAGGGCTCTCTGGAGGTCTGCCCAGGTTTCAAAGGCAGACCCGTCTTCAGGCACTTTGAGGTGGCTTGACGAAGCCATCTTATGCCACAATGAGGGCGGCGGCTGGCGAATCAGCAGGACGGCGAGGGAGGTAGCAGTCAGGTGAGTGTTGTACAATTATCACTTTCGAAGAGCTGGCGGTGAGCGTCACGTGGTGGCTTATTAATCACGACAGGGTAGAATTTTCATTACGGTCAAATTACAGGGTATAATTTTCATTTACCGATAAATTTATGGGCAAAAACTCTATATACCCAGTTCCATCCCACGTGACCCACCCAAGCCCAATCTAGAAACTCCCCCCATTCTCATATGTGCCTGGCGTGTCCGAGCCAGCCCCGACAATGAGCAATGGAAGCTCGTCGTCAGGGCTGGCTCGGACACGCCAGGCACAGCCCTCCTCAGGACAAACGGCGGTTGCCCCGTCTTTGTCCCTCCTCTGGAGCCACCAGGAGAACTTCTCCTTGACGGCCCAGTCGTCCAGGGCGCGGGACAAAATGTCCAAGTTGAGGAACTCGCTATCGTCGACAGGGGCAGTGAGTTCAGCTAGGAGGCGGGGGAGTTTGTGCCTCGCGCGAGGGCTCCCGAGGGGGGTTTCGAGGGGGTCGGAGGAGGGAGGGAGCCTGGGAGGTGTCAGCGGGGTTCTGTGGTGGAGGGGAGTGTTACGATGGTCACAGAGGTCAAGAAGCCAGTCCGGAGAATAATAAGCTAGATTGAATCTAAAGAGAGAAGAAGAAGAAAAAGGAAGGAAGGTGAGGCTATTCCTCGTAATATACAGTTGTCCGCTTAGCGGTTGTAGCCTTGGTGGCTAAGGCTGCAACCATAACAACCATAACAAGCTGTAAGCTATAATCGTAACAGGGAGGAAGGGAAGAGGGAGGAGGTTTGGGGGTCTCAATTGACCCCCGACTTACCGTGCAATTGAACTGGTATATTGCCAGCTCAATTGCTTCAAAAAGGCCATATGAGAGCATGTACTCTCAAATGAGAGTACGACTCTCATTGGCTCGTTAACCTTTCCAAAGGAGGGTTAGCAGCCAACTGGGTAGATGGAGTTTTCTCATCAGTTTACTGGGTACAGTAAAAATACGATAAGTCAATGCCTCAGATCCACAAAAATATATCGAGTTAATGCATATATCGAGTAAATGTATTACACGTGATTAAATTAAAAATTGAAGCTATTTACATAAACCATGAGTCTATGTAAATAGCTTCACCTTTGTGAATTGGCTTCAAGAAGCCTTAACTGTCTATCAAAACATTCAAAAGAATGTAAGAACGTTGGTGCTTCTGAGGTGTCACTATTCCCAGATTCCGTAAACTCAATCAGAACTTGAATGGCGTTAATCGCAGCTTGTGTAGTTGGCACAGGCTGTGAAGAAGGCTCATCCTCTTCCTCATCATCTTGAGTGGTATCTGGGACGTATTGTGACATGATATCCTCAAGAATAGCATCCCCCCCCTGAAAATCCTCCCACCCCTCTAACTCTTGTATATCCTCATCGACTGGATTTAAAAAGCTCGAAAGATCCATAGCATCATGTACATTCCCAGCTTGTTGTACTTGTTGATAGAGATTGGTAATATCAGGAAGAGGTTGTGAGGGTAGTTGAACTGGCTTTTGAACAATCGTACTCTTTCGAAAACAGTTATAGATTGTCGAGTTTGTAAGGTCGTGATTCCAGGATCGAAGAAGCCATCGAATAGCAAGTCGTATATTCATCGTTTGGACAGGATCTTCATTCCTTTCAAAAGCTTCAAGGATATAAAGGAGCCATTGTCGACGGTAATGAGCTTTGACAGAGGCAATGATACCTTGATCTAGGGCTTGAAATCGACTTGTTGCATTTGGAGAAAGCCAGATAACTCGGATATTCGCAGAGGGTGGTGTCGATTCGAGGGACTTGATATGTGCTGAAAAGTTGTCCATGGTGAGAAGAACCTCCCGTGTTGTACCAATACGAGCATAAAAAGCCCTTAACCATTCTGCCATAATAAACTGATTCATCCAAGCCTTCTTATTCCACCTCCAAACCCCTCCCATTGCTATGACGTCAATGTTTCGTAAAGCTCGAGGCGTTTTCGCCTTGCCAATAAACCAAGGAGGACATCGATCAGTACCAGCAGCGTTACAACAGAATACGACAGACATCCTTGCCTTGTCCATCTTCCTTCCTACTCGAGCCTCCATTGTAGAAAGCCCACAAGATGGCATCATCTTCCATATAAACCCGTCTCATCCATGTTATAAATGTTGTCCTCTAAATACTCCCCAGCCACTGTCTGAATAGCCCTCATTGTTACGATATCAAGTGCGCCTTGCAGCTCGAGTGGGGGTTCAGGGGTGTGGGGAGCTTTCCGGGGTTGGAGCGAAGTTTTCAGTTGTGGAGTGAATTCTCAGAACTGGTCTCGCTAAAGAGAATTCACTCCACAACAACATAGCTGTATATAGATCGAGCCACTGCTCGAGTGCTCCTCTTCTCTTTCCTTTCTTCTCTAGATTGAGTTTAATTCATAATACCCAACTGGCGCTGTATGCCTTGGTGAACCGTGACACTCATCACGTCCTCTGCTGTCTCACTGACTGATGCCCCTTCTTCTTGCCTCTTTCTATTCCGGATGTTGTGATGTAGACAAAATTTCTGTATCCAAGCAATGCTAAACTCTGGCGAAGGCTTCCCTTGATATTGTGGTAGTTGTGACCAAATTCGCTTTGCCTTCTCTTTGTAATGGTGGGTGCACCAGATATGAGAATCTAGCCACCCAAGGAAGGGATGAATTTACTAAGACAACACACTGTCTTAGGAAACAGAGCCAAAGGGTTGTAGCTTAGACTATTCCACAACGCAGCAATCAGGTGTATGATGTGGTGAAGTGGTTTAGACAAGTTGCAACAAATGTTGAGTCTGAGAACTCAGGGGTAAGTCAGAGGTTAGCACCTCACTGACTTTTCAAAAAACAGAGAATAACAAGATCAATGCTTGGAAGCTTGGAAAAGACGTAGAAGTATGTGCTAGTCGATTTACTGTATTGCCTGCTTGCCCTTTCTTAAGGAAAGGGCAATCCTATTTATGCCAAAGGAGTGTAGTTCTCTCATTTTCCATGACTTTCCATGACTAACCAGGCTTGGTAAATGTATTAGAAATCAAGTGCGACCCACAACTAGCTTGCTAATCATGTAGTGAACGTAAGAGAATCCCATAGAACCATCTCTTGGGTTCCTAGCCTATAGGAAGTGAAAAGGAGGTCCAAGGTCAGAGTACCTATAGACAAATTATGTCATAACTTAACCAATCTTGTGGGTAACTAAGGAGCGATGACGTGTAATGAATCATAGAGGGTTGTAGAAGCTTCTAGAGCTATCGTTCATGTTACTAGGCCTCTAGTTGGTAGAGATATGCCATGTGGTAGTATTGGCCCACCCCCTTAAGGAGGAGATTTTCTTAATAACTTGTTCAATGAGTGTCCAAATGATATGCCGTGATGTATGTAGCATAAACAGATGTAGTAGAAGAGTTTGCAGCAATCGTTGAGTAGTATTGCTTCTGTTGTTGGTGTGATAAGCCAAGATATGTATGGTGACTTGTAGGTTTGAGGAGGAGATTTCTAAGTTTGCTCTTGAGTTTGATAGCAAACTGAGTGCAACGAATGTCAGTATGACACTCTTGTAAGATCTCCGCAGTTGTAAAACATCCTTTTAAATCGATTCGTTCTTGCTACTCAAAAAGAATAGCCTCAATATCTGGCCAAGCCACTTCCCGTCGACATATATTCATATCGTTCCTCTTCCCTATTGTTGGTGTATTAATCGGATCATCAAGGTTGATAAATCGGCTGCTAAGGGATTCTGAGACTGTAGATTGACTAATTCGAATGTTGTACTTCTCAAAAAACCAGGCGATACAATCTTTTTGGGAAGGTCAAGGTGTTTTGTTGACGGTCCATTGTCGAAGAGCACGACGCTGTTCAATCGTCATCGAATTGAGCTTTCTCGAAGGCATTCTATAAGATTCAAAAGATTAGCATAAGTCGATATTCAAGGAGGATCTCACAATATCGGATGTATTGTGTTTTGTATGTAAAAAGCTTTCCGTACAGAAAAAGATATCGAGATAACGTAAATATCGGCTAAAAGCATATCGACTTATCGTATTTTTACTGTATATCGAGTTTTTGCCCTAAATTTATTGTTTCCGGGCCTAGTGGTGGTGGTGGGGTGAACTACGCGATTTACGCCATTAGACGACTTACGCCATGACCTACGTTACTTCTAACTGTCTACTCCAATATTATTTTAACTTACACAATTCGAAGCCCTAAATCCAGTATTCATATAAATACTGGATTTAGGGCCTTGCTGGGCTCCAGCAACACGAGTCCCCCGAGGTAGGCCAAGGAAGGAAAGGATGAGAGTAGGTGAGGGCCGTGGCCCTCGAGGATTACACCATGAGGATATGAGCCCTCTAGAGGGCGCTGTAGACGGCGCAGTGCAGCACCGTTCCCGCAATGCTTGTGGGAACTGTGGCGACCGGGACGGCCACAACGCTGGGAGCTGCCGCCGGCCTCATACGTGATAGAGGCATCAGAGAGGTTTATGGGGGGGCATAGGGGGCTTATGGGCAGCAAAGGGTAGAGGAGTAAGGGAGGTGGTCGCTGTCGCTCTTCATGGCGACAGCAAGGCTGACGGCAGTGGGGGACGGTGAGCGTCACGTGGTGGCTTATTAATCACGACAGGGTAGAATCTTATTTATAAGTCATAGTTCACACTGTTTACACTGTTTACACTGCATTTATGTTGAGGGAAAGAGAATGGCGGTTTTTCCCACAATTGTCGGGCTCCCCAATTGGCGCTTGGTGCAAGCAGGTTGCCTCAGAACTCCGACGCATTGGGTTTCAGGCCCAAACACTTCTGTTACTCAGGGCGTTTGGGTAGGCCCTCCGAATGACATAAATAATACGTAGGCTCCGTAGGTAGTGTAGTAATTCAATTTTAATCAATTTGTTCTATGCAATATTTCGGTCCTTCGACCAACAATTTATTGCCAAGCTTTATGATCATATGACCTACGTTAACGATCCCTCGGTCCCCACTCCCAAAGTATACGTAACCTGCCAACCTTGCCAACCCAACCGCAGCTACGACTCCGACAGCAAGCATACCCAACATTTCTGCAACCTCAGATCGTTTTCGGAGACTTGTGCAACATAACACAGAAATAAATGTATGTATGTCTCCCGATTCATGGATCCGACTGGCCCTTCTAGACAATACCGTACCTGTGACCGCCGTTCCTAAGCACAGCTAACAGCCCCCCCTCCAGCATCCACCACCACCCAAACCACCGACAAAATGTGCCAATCCACCGCCCCATCGTTCGTCAATCGCAACGGCCCCGGCTCGGCGGCATCGAACACTATCTCGAGCATTGTGAAGCCTGAGGCACCCAAAAAAAGCTGTATTTCTTGCGATGGATATGACTGTTGTTGCATTCCGCTACCGTGCTCGATTATGTGAGGGGTGTTGCTGTGTAAAAGAGGGGATGGAAAGGAGGGGAATATATTGATATCTGAGGCTTTGGTTGTGAGGATCTGAGGATCTGGGGACTGGTGTGGGGGAGATTGATAACTGTGCACTTCTGCTGTGAAAATCTGGGGGATTAGCGGGGGAAGGTTGCTTGCTACATACCGCTTGGAAGGGGAGGGGGATACTTGAGCGACCTTGCTGTTTACAGTTTTTGTTTGACAAGGGGCTTATTTATGAGTGAGCAAGTACAGATGATATTTACAATAAATATTGTTGCAATTCCATCTGCATGGCACTCTATTTCAACGCCTCTATTGAAAGCGAACCCCCCGCAAGGTTTCATTGTTCCTTTTCCCAGTAAGCCACCTATAGTAATACTAACAAGACGCTGCGAAGGTGCTTATGGCCCTCCCATACTTGAAAGGAGAGCCTGCAGACGCCTATGAGAGAGAAGAACAACGACTGGGGAACTGCCACACCTGGGAGGAATTTTCGAAGTTCTTGTTTGACAATGTCGCAGACCCAGTGAATCGCATGTTCACCATCGCGCAACAACATCACGATGCGCTACAGCACAGGCCAAAAAGTGACAGAGTTCGTCACCTACCTCGAGAGCCTCGAGGCCGAGTTAGATCCATACACGGAGATCCAGAAACAACAGATACTGCTTACAAAGCTCCAACCAGAGCTACGCTGCAGCATCACCGACCACTAGACGGTACCTACTACTCGCCTTGAGCTGACCCGCTTGGCTACAAGGCTGGAAGTGAACGCGAGGCATGCAAAGGATTGTAGCGCAGGCTCTGTAGATTCTGTGGAACAACTGCACAATAATCGTGGGTGGAAGCAAAGTGCGACCACTCGACCACTCGAAGCGAGAGGAAGCAATGTGCGACCACTCAAATTGCGACAACTCACAACCTACATATGCTCACCGCTACTCCTTACTAAAACCTCGAACATTCCTGTACATAGTATTTTATATAGTAAATCAATGCAATTCATTCAATGGAAGGGACTCCTCTATCAGAAGCCTGTAAATGGCTGTCAGAAAACCCTTCTGAGTCTATTGACGTAGCTAGTCGGATCTTCAAGATCCATAAGTCGACTATACAGTCAAGCCTCAACCGGTCAGCCCGCCAGAAGAAGCCCCGCGGGGGTAAGAATAAGGTGCTATCTACTGCCCAAACGGAGGCCCTAAAGACCTGGATTACAGAGCAATATCACCTAGGGCTTGGGGCTAATAGGCATATGGTATATGCTGCAATATGTCACCTACGGGCCCCATTACCTCCACCCTCACAGAGCTGGCTCACTAAATATATTAAGAGTGAGCTTCTAGACTTCCATTTTATCACTACAAAGCCTATTGCACAGCAGCGTACGCAAGCTCAGAAGGAGCCTGCTATTATAAAGTGGTTTGAAGAGTACACGGCATTTATACTACAGCGTGGTATAAAACCAGAGTCACTTTAGAATATGGATGAAACTGGATTTAGGATTGGAATTCCAGGAGGAGAGAGAGTTATAGTCCCCCGAGCTATAACACAGCTCTATACTGCAAGCCCTGAGAATCATATATCTATTACGATTATAGAGGCAATATCTGCAGCTGGACATAAGATTGCACCTGTACTTGTTGTACCGGGTAAAATCCATATGGCAGCATGGTACCCTGAAAACCTCGATGGCGACGAGCTGATATTACTCTCAGAAACTGGCTATTCTAATAGCCAGCTTGCTCTACGGTGGTTACAGCACTTCATACAGCTTACTGCTCCACACGACCCAGGAAATCCTAAGGTTCTACTGCTTGATTCTCATGTGAGCCATTCAAGCCCTGAGTTTATCATTACAGCAGCAAAGAATCACATTATCTTATACACGTTTCCCAGCCACCTTACACACGTTTTACAGCCATTAGACGTGGAAATATTCCAGCCTTACAAGCATTGGCATAGGCAGGCTGTGCTCCATGCCATACGGGAAGTGGACATTTCCTACAACCTACCCCTATTTATGAGGGATCTCCCACAAATGCGGGAGCTTACCTTTAAGGAGTCTACCATACAATCAGCGTTCCGGAAAGCTGGTATGTGGCCTATAAGCTGTGATATAGCTATTGAGAAGCTACGTACGTACTCAGAGCCTATAGAGCCTACAACACCTACCCTGCCACAGCCTATTATGCCTATTCCGTCTACTTACCAGGGCGTACAACAGGGCCTACAGCGGTGGAAGGAGCGGGTTCCAGAGGCCTTTAGTAGCCCCTCACGCCAGAGCTACAGTAACTGGCTTACTGGGGCAGCCCAGGTTCTGGCCACCGGCCAGCTCCAGGAGCTCGACCTACAGGCTGTTCGGCAGCAGGTCAAGAACTCCAAGAAGAAGCGGGGGGGCCGGGCCCAACTCCAGCGTGGAGGTGAGCTCCGGGCTTCTGAAGCCTATGAGCTTCAGGCCCAGAAAGCTGAGCTTGAGGCCCAGAAGCTCACTGCTAAAGAAGCCCGGAGGCAGAGCCAGGCTACAAACTGAGCCCGGAAGCAGCTCAAACGAGCAGGAATTGAATCCCGAAAACAGGAGCGCCTCCGGAAGAAGAGCATGGCTCAGTTTACTCAATCAGGCCTCCCAATTCCTCTGGAGCTAGAAGACCCAATTACTGACCCAGAAGCTGATTCTAGGTCAGAATATGAGAGTGCGAGTGAGGGTGGGCATGGGAGTGTGTGGGAGTGGGAATGAAAAAGTGATAATTTCGTAGAATTGAATTTTTAAGTACTTTTACATACAAATTACTATGTGGGGTTATTTATGGTCGCAATTTTGAGTGGTCGCACATTGCTTCCTCTTGCTTTGAGTGGTCGCACTTTGCTTCCACCCACGATTAGTGGGACGTCGCACCATCACAACGACCGCCATGACCACAAGGGCCGTAGTGACCGCTATAGCTACAACAACCACAATTACCGACGCCAGACTAAAAAAAACACTTAGAAACCCTTAGCTCCACCTAACGGACCGGCTACGACAGTGAACCGTTTGCCCATTCCTAGGTCGGGCCTAGCCCTTAACCAGGGTGACGCTAGTGAAGGATCCCCTAAGTGCTACAACTGCCGGAAGCCTGGACACTTCTCCCGCGAGTGCCACACTCGACTCTGTGCAAACGCCGCTACAGCAAAAAACTTAAAAGCCTCCTAATAGTAACAGCTACTACTAGAACAGAGGCGTGAGAGCCTACAACTTTAAGTCACTCACGATTAATGTAACCATAACCATTAATGGCATCACGCACACCAACGCCTCTTTCGCGAAGGCCTAGACGATCACTAGGGATTCCCTCTTTATTTATGGCGAACACTAGATCTACATGAGCATCTCCAACAGTGCTAGCAAGATGAAACAGCACCACCTATCTTTCTGTTACAGCTACAGTAATGTAAGGTTAGTTACAGGGCTAGTGGGGCTAGGCTTAGTAACGTGACCTAAGAAGTCACAAGGCTAGCAGGGCTAGGCTGCAGCGTGACCAGGCTAGTGGATAGTTGTAGAAACTAGTGGATATTAGATAGTTGAGCTATCTATCAACTATCTAGACTATCCATAAGGCACGATGCCACTATATAAGTAGATAGTATTCCCTTAGATAGGAGCTTCATGCTCAAACTTAATATAGTATTCTTTATAATACTGTAACTGTAATGATGACTTCTAAACGATAGAAGACACAGAGGTTTCTTGCATAAGGTTGAGTTGACAGAGGAGGCAGGGGATTAGACACAAAGGCTTTCCAAGTAACACGTTACAGTATTGTAAAGAATACTATATTGAGTTGAGCACAAAGCTCCTATCTAAGGAAATACTATCTACTTATATAGTGGTGTCGTGCCAAAGGGATATCCGTGGATAACATGGATAACATAATATCCATGATATCCAATGTTATCCATCACCTGATATTCCGTGGATCCCCGTGGATAACATGGATAACATAATATCCAAGATATCCAATGTTATCCATCACATGACATTCTGTGGATCGCTGTGGATAACATGGATAACATAATATCCATGATATCCAATGTTATCCATCACGTGAGGTTGCAGCCGTAAGCGCTAGCCATAGCACTAGCACTTAGCCGTAACATATGTCATACTGACATTCGTTGCACTCAGTTTGCTATCAAACTCAAGAGCAAACTTAGAAATCTCCTCCTCAAACCTACAAGTCACTATACATATTTTGGCTTGTCACACCAACAACAAGAGCAATACTACTCAACGATTGCTACAACCCTCTATGATTCATTACACGTCAATGCTCCTTAGTTACTTGGCCGATATGACCACATAGCATATCTCTACAACCCTCTATGATTCATTACATGACATCACTCCTTAGTTACTGGGCTAATACTACACATGACATATCTCTATCAACTAGAGGCCTAGGAACATGAACGATAGCTCTAAAAGCTTCTACAACCCTCTTGTAAGGATGCCTCCGTACCTAGATACTCGAAGAACCTGTCTCAGAACTGTTACGGTCACTACAAGCATGGAATCCGACTCGGTGGGGTTTCGAACCAGTAGAGGAGCATATAGCGAGTTACACTATAGTGGGGGACGGTAAGTGTATAGGGTTCAGGGCCAATGCAGACCTGTTGCGGTGGAAGGTTCAGGGCTAGGGTTGGGATAACCGAGTCGGGCCCGTTTCGGGAGTTAAGGAAACAGACTCAACGGGGTTCCCCCTTCATCTTTTTTGTATCCTTCGTAGTAGACCTATAGGATAGCATCCGTTTAGCCTCCGACTCGCACTCTCATATGCTATTACTGTGAGCTGGGTGCCCTGTGTCCTTACACCTCTATGATTCATTACACATCATCGCTCCTTAGTTACCCACAAGATTGGTTAAGTTATGACATAATTTGTCTATAGGGGTACTCTGACCTTGGACCTCCTTTCACTTCCTATAGGCTAGGAACCTAGGAGATGGTTCTATGGGATTCTCTTACGTCGACTACAGTTACCAAGCCTGGTTTGTTATGGAAAGTCTTGGAAAATGAGAGAACTACACTCCTTTAGCATAAATAGGATTGCCCTTTCCTTAAGAAAGGGCAAGCAGACAATACAGTAAATCGACTATCACATACTTCCACGTCTTTTCCAAGCTTCCAAGCATTGATCTTGTTACTCCTTGTTTCTGAAAAGTCAGTGAGGTGCTAACCTCTGACTTATCCCTGAGTTCTCAGACTCAACATTTGTTACAACTTGTCTAAACCACTCCACTATATCATACACCTGATTGCTGCGTTGTGGAATAGTCTAAGCTATGACCCTTTGGCTCTTTTTCTAAGACAGTGTGTTGTCTTAGTAAAATCATCCCTTCCTTGGGTGGCTAGATTCTCACATCTGGTGCACCCACCATTACATGGACTCCTACAACCAATCCCAATTGGAAGCCAACCATGGAAGGACATATCACTCGATTTTATTACAGGATTACCATTATGTGAAGGAAACAATTCTATCCTTGTAGTAGCATGCCGACTTACAAAAGAGCGCCATTTTATCCCATGCTTTGCAGGTAAAGAAGGCACTACAGCAGAAGCTACAGCGAGGTTACTACTCCAGCATGTATGGAAACACCATGGTTTACCAAATTCCATCATCTCAGACAGAGGGCCCCAGTTTGTAGCTGTAGTGTGGAAAATCCTCTGCAAAGTTTGGAAAGTTACAATCAAATAGTCTACAGCCTTCCACCCAGAAATGGATGGGCAAACTGAAAGGTTTAATGCAGAACTCGAGCAATATTTACAGGCTCATGTCAACTATCTCCAAGACAACTGGGTTGAATATCTTTGCATGGCTGAATTCGCAGCAAATGCCCTTCCATCAGACTCAACAAAAGTTAGCCCATTTTTTGCAAACAAGGGTTTCGAGCCAAGAATGAGCTTTGATATAGAGGATAGCACGTTCCAAACTGCCCTTCAAGAACATAAGGACATAGCTCAAAACATGAAAAATATTTGGGAATTCCTACAAGACCAGATCGCCCTCTCACAAACCCGAATGGAGCACTTTGCAAATCAAAACAGGAAGCCAGCACCAAGATATAAGATAGGAGACCGAGTCTGGCTTTCTACTCGGAATATCAAAACCCAACGACCCTCAAAGAAACTTGACCATAAGCAAGTTGGTCCATTTCAAATCCTTGAGCGAATTGGGAATGTTGCATACCGACTCCAGCTACCACCAAGCATGAAGATACACCCTGTGTTTCATAGCAACCTCTTACGACTTGACTCAGATGATGAACCACCCCTGCCAATCATTATAGAAGATGAACTTGAATGGGAAGTTGAAGAAATCCTAGATTCTAAACTCCTACGGAAGAAGCTGTTCTATATGGCAGCATGGAAGAACCACCCATTAGACAACACTTGGTATCCTGCTACAAACTTCAACAATGCACCTGAACTCACACTAGCTTTCCACCGAAAATACCCGCAGAAGCCATGATGATCTTACTCTTGATCAGGAGATCAATCTTACTAGGGGGGGGGTAGTGTTACGATTACAGCTCACAGCTTGTCACAGCTTGTTACGGTTGTTACAGTTGTTACGGTTGTTATGGTTGTTATGGTTGTTATGGTTGTTACGGTTGTTACGGTTGTTACAGTTGTTACAGTTGTTACAGTTGTTACGGTTATTACGGTTATTACAGTTGTTATGGGGATTACGGGTGTAGCCTTAGCCACAAGGTTACAACCGCTAAGCAGACAACTGTATGTTATGAGGAATAGCCTCACCTTCCTTCCTTCTTCTTCTTCTTCTCTCTTTAGATTCAATCTAGATTACTTTTCCTGGACTGGCATCATGACCTCTATGACCATCGTAACACAGGGCACCCAGCTCACAGTAATCGCATATGAGAGTGCGCGTCGGAGGCTAAACAAATGCTATCCTATAGGTCTACTACAAAGGATACAAAAAAGATGAAGAGAGGAACCCCCGTTGGGTCAATCTCCTTAAGTATCCGAAACGGGTCCGACTCGGCTAAGCTACCTTCACTCTCACCACGTGACCGTAACCTGCCCGACTCAGATCCTTTCCGTCACTGAGGGACAGGCATCCTTACAGTGACCCTACTTGTTCCCTCTATTCCCTTGCAAAAGAGCACAACTGCCTTCACTTATATCCGCAAATCAAACGCTGTTACAATGGAATCCCAAGTGTTGCAGGACAAGGAGGACAGAATAAGGCATTCAGCAGTGAACAAGAAGCTGCTCTTTTGAAGTATATTGATCAATGTATTAAGTTTTGGGTTTCCTGCTTCACATCGAGTTATGGGTGGAAATACGGATGTACCTAAAAAGCAGAAAGTAGATAGTTACATAATCCAAATCTGCCCCACTTCTATAATGTTGAACATCTATAACGCTGCACTGCACCTCTTGGAAAGAGATGCAGCCCCCGAAGGAGTACACAGGCGAGCAGACCATCAGGGGTTAGCTCAGCTGACCTGAAAATGCTCCACTTTTATGACTAAACCTTGCACATTGGTCAGCTAAGCTCACGTAGCATCACATGATATGGTCAGGTAGGGTGAAAAACGGTATATAAACAACAGTAGTAATTCAAATGCATTATTCACAATGGATGAGATAATTTCACTACCTCAACAAGACCTATGGTCTAATACTGTTAGTATTGATAGTAGTCTTCAATTTGAGGATGAAAGATATCAGGAAGAACGACTTGTCACTGAAGAAGAAGAAGAGGAGGAGAAGGTAAGAGCTGCCTAATATATACTTAATGCATTACGGAGGAAGCGTTCAAAAGTTTTGTCCCATGCTAGGAAACGCCACAGTTCACAATTTAATTATGTACATAGTTATGAAATCAGTGTTCTTCTCGCCCCTCCTTGTACTCATTTCTGCCTTCTAGCTCGATGACTTTCTGGATATGTCGAGGAATCCTCTCGACCCAGGCTTGGATTTGCGACTGAGGGAGATCTTCCCAACAGGTCTCCCAAGCTCGTATCGCGTCTGGTCGACTTTTTGGTGCCCCCTTCCTTGTAGTCCTCCTTTTCATCCATGGCCAACATGGCTCGATGACATTTAAATCTGGAGAGTTGGCGCAACAGAAGAGGTGATTAATGTCATGTAATTGAAATACTCGCCGCTGAATGTAATGATTGTGTGATGGAGCGTTGTCTTCTTGTACAATAGTATCCGGACAGTCTACCATGCATTCCCTTGCGAATGGGAACATCTTTGGTATTAGAATCTTTTTCTGATACCGGTACCAATCAATCCCCCCTCCTCCTTTCTCACGGCTTAACTTCCCATTCTTTTTATTCCATCTCCATAGTGGCTTTATACCAGGAAGATTGCGTAGAGACATTCGGCGTATCCCATTTGATAATTCCCATTCTTCTCGTAAAATTGGTTCCAACTCTTCATTCATTCCATGTATTTCAACTTCTGCAGCGTCTCGTTCTTTTTTTGTCTCTGGGATCCAACAATGACATGGCCCTTTCTTGTCGTAAGTAAAACATCCCCAAAACATAAATTCTGAGTATCCTTTCCACCGTTCCCTAATGCAACTCCATAAAAATGCCTCGTCTGTTTTTCTCCATATCCGATAACCTCCCCGTCTATGGTTTAGTACCACAGATGTCTTGTCTGACCATATTACATTTTTCCAATCCTTGAGTGTCCAGTGCTGATGGTCGAGGCACCATTTTAATCTCTCCGCCCTCATCTTCTTCGTCAACCCAGGCTTCCTCATCAGTTTAGTTTTCCGGAAGCCAGCAGTCCTTAAAACCCTCCATATTGTCGTGGAGGAGATGTCGATACCTTGCAAGCTAAGTTCCCCCGCGATATCAGCACAAGTTTTTTCCCTTCCCTAATGGTCAGTTCGCACCTTTGCAACAACTCCCTCTGTCGCTTCAGCTGTTTGTTTTGTCGGGCGGCCAGACCGGGGAGCGTCCTGTAACCACTCATCTTGTAAGGTGAGTGGCATATGGTTGGGGTCAAACCCACGCTCAATTGCGCGAGTATATATCCGGTTGACCTGTCGGGTTGACAGGCCAGTTTTCTCAGCAACTTCCGCTGAAGTCTTTCCTCCAGTCGGAGATTTGAGGGCCACAATCAGGGCCCTCGTCGAGATATCCGTAGGAAGTTATGCATACCTTGGCATTCTTGGCAGGACAAAACTTTTGAACGCTACCTCCGTACTGAAGATTTATTTATGGGGGTCAGCCGAGGTTTTGCCGGAAGTGGAGTGGGTCAGCCTAGGTGGGGGGATGCTCGGGTCACCTACGTTCTGCCCCCGAAGCGAGAGTTCTCGCGGGAGGTGTAGCCGCACGATTAGTGGCTACGGCCCAATTGGGCGGTGGAGCTAGAGAGGTGATTGGGGCCTGAGGCAGCAGAAAAATCGCTCAGACGCGGGGGTGTCTAGGGGTCCGGAGAGGGCCCGCCAAGCGTACCTTAATGGCTCTAGCGTCGTAGCTGGGTGAACACACCGGACACTAAGGGTGACGGGGTGGATATAAAGTCAGCCTCTAGCCTCAGCTCGGCGCTGGAAAGAGATACACCAATCAAGATATGCTGGAGGAAACAATGTTTGAGAGAGAAGCATGATGCATTATCACCAATGCAGCTTCTGCATCTGGGAACCCGGACTCGACTCGGCGTTTGCTCTCAGCTTGATTCACCCCGCTGATCAACTAGTGACTTCCTGATCGGCCATCTGTCGTCCCACCACGCAAGCCTTTTTTCTTTTATGTTTCAGTTAATGGCTACCGATCACAACTATGGTTTCCGGATCTAGACATAAACTCCCCCCGCCGGACCCTCCGTTTCCCAGCCCGACCCGGCGCGCGATGGACGCATTTGGAAATAGTTTTCGTGGTTCAGTAGTTCAAAGCAAAATCTAAGCCTAGAGACTGGCAACATTTCCGGAGGTCACGGATATGGATAGAGCATCGCCGGTTGCATGCATGGGAAAGACATCGGGGATGGGGGTCTCAAATGGTTATGATGTAGATTGCTCCGTTTTCACAGGAATATGTTTCAAGTTTATACGAGCCTCCATAGGAGAGTTGAATCGTGGTTGATTATCTAGCTGTGTCTTACCCAACTCCGGCGCTTTCCAGTATTTACGCAGTATTTACGCATGCACTATAACGGCTTTGGCTCTGCTGCTGCATTTTCAGCAAGCCACGAAATGCTGATCTTGATCTTTAACTCAGTGGTAGTGTCTTAGCAGAGACTGTAAGCCGTTACCGTTGCAATAGGCAAACAATACATATAGGGAGCCGAAATCAGTCATTCAAGTCCTCGACAACAAGCACAGAGTCCTAAACAGCAAAACTTTATCAACACCCTAAAGCACTCCATTTTATATCAAAATGAAGTTGGCCAACCTCCTTCTTCCCCTTGTGGCAACTGCCCCTGCCGTCCTTGCATCTCGCCGCTTCGATCGGGCCCCTGTCCAGATTCGTATGTATCAGGTACGTGATAATTTTTGCTTGACACCAGCATCTCACTGACTGATTTTCCAGCCTGCCGTTCCCGCATACGACGATAGCCGCGTCCAACACTTTCACGACAAGGTACTGTTGGCGCGCATGAAGGAGTACTTTGTCTCTTTCGTGGTTGGCAACTACACCGGGATGCACGATTTGCAGGCCGATAACTTCCACATCACCGACATCCGTAAGGGCTCTTTTCCCCTTCCCCTTTCTTAATAAATACCATTCTAACACTCTACTCCGCTACAGCTCTTGCTATCGTCAGGGCAGATAGAGAGCAATGGCTCGGAGCAAACAGAGGATTCAGTTCCCTCATGACAGATGTTAAAGTCCAAGCCATCTCTATCGACGGTAGTTCTGAACCCTGCAAATTCGGCATCATGGAGAATGTGGTGTGGTTTACGCTTGCGGTTGACCCTCCGGAGGAAGCGAAGCCGGGTCTTCCCCCGGGAATCAAGAAGGGTGATACGGCGGGTATGATCATGCTGTCTACGATATGGTGGAATGAGGAGGGGAAGGTCAAGCGCGATCTCGAGTATGGAAAGCTGGTGTGGCCGGGCTTTGATATCGATGCCTTCAAGACTTGGTAAGAAATACAACTGTTGCTTAAAGAGGGTTTGCTGGTAGTTGGGGGACTTGGAGGCAGATGCGGCATTAGGGGAGGGAGAGTAGTACAGAAACCCGTCTAGCCGTTACGATCATTGCTAGATGCTAGGGTAACTGGGACTCTCGGATACAGATGTGGCATTGGGAGAAGGATAGTAGCACAGAACGCTCGTCCAGCCGTTACAATCTTTGCTAGACATTTAGGTTCCCACTGTTGCCATGATTCCCGACGCGATTCCATGCATGCCAATTCCTACATCAATTTCTTTCACTAACGCTGTCATCATCCCCGTGAATCTTTCACCATCACGATTCTCACTATAGATGCCATTCTCACGCTCATTCCTTGCATATTATGGTAAACGTGAAATGTTTTCTTTACCGTCCTGTTTATAAATCCATGCTGTAATTTAACCTGCGTAAGAATAGTAGGTCACCATCACCAGATTTAACAAATAGTATTGGTATCTGTTGTCCGGCCTGTTTTGTTTGCGTTAGTAGCTCCCTTAGAGTTCTTTCTTGGAAGTATTTGCAAATAAGGGGTATAAGCTGTTCTAATATACCTCGCGTTCTATCCAAATATCGGCAAATCCCTTGCCACGATCATACCAATCAATATTCGTATGTTCGTATAGTGTTGCTCAATAATCACCTTCGAACAAAGTGGATTCAGTAAGGCCAAACAAATTATGGATATTAGTGTAGTGCGTACGCGTCGGAAAAGGGAAACCTCGTCTATTTCCTCTTGATTTCCGCCGCGTTTGCGTTTAAGAGAATCAACAGTCATAGATGGACTGAACATAGTGTATGACTTTACCAAGCTCGGTGCCTCATTTGTGAGATTTCTGTTGTTGATATTACGTGGAGCATTCTCTGGATTAGACTAGCCGGCCCGGACCGTAAAGACCGGACTGGACTGGACCGGACCGCTTATATGAGTGTTCCAGTCCTTAAATTTAAGACCGGACCGTGGTTCGGTCCTCCTTTTTTTAAAAAGCCCGGACTGAATTTCAGTCTAGTCTCTAGGGTTAAGACCGGACTGTGGTTCGGTCCTCCTTTTTTTCAAAGCCCAGACTGAACTTCGGTCCAGTCTCTAGGGTTAAGACCGGACCGTGGTTCGGTCCTCCTTTTTTTCAAAGCCCGGACTGAACTTCGGTCCAGTCTCTAGGGTTAAGACCAGACCGTGGTTCGGTCTAGGCTTTTTTACCATCCGAGCTTTTTTTTAAAAAGCCCGAACTGAAGTTTAGTATATTTAGCTTGTAGATCACGATGTTAGTCCTGTGACCAAGAGTAACGGTATATAGTAACGGTATATTGATAGAAATTAGGATAAATTTATCATATAGATAATAAATTATGGTAATTACATTAGAGTTATAAGTGCCGTATGTCTCAGAATGCATCAGCTTACAGTGGCTTCCCTACCATCACCACCACCGCCATCGCACACAGGTTTGTGTCGACTTTGGGAGGCCAGCCTTCCTACCACCTAGCGCAAAGGTTGGTATCTATCGCAGTAGTTAACATAATATATTGTTCAAGCTGGTTCCAAATGCTATATAAGGCTAATTAGTGATATATTCCGTTACTGTGAGCCGTTACTCTAACCCACATCTGAATAGTACCCTCCTCTACCTTCTAAGTCGTTGCGAATGTCGAGGAGTATCAATGGAGGCTTCATCATTCTGAAGGTCCTTATTTAGAACCCCAAAATTTCGCTTCCTCTGAGTTTCCAATCTTCCATTGCGACCTTGTGTAGCTCTATGTGGCGTTGATGGGTCTGGTAGGTCTTGTTCAGCATCCTCCTCGTCAGATGATATTACCATCGTCATAGCAACTTGTCGATCAGAGTCCTCAATTATAGAGTCTGGGTCAGGAGCACCAAATACATGGTCTATATTATCCCAATGATTATCAAGTTCCCACTTATACCTATGATAGTGTTTAACAATCATCGACTCTCGAACTGTAGCCGTACTCATTTGTGCCCTGTGGTATTCATGGATATCGCGGGCAATATTAAATATGCGCTCAACTCCAGTACCAGTAGCTGTTTAAAGCGATTTGTAAGATATTTGCGTTACTCTTAACCGTTACTGTAGGAGCTTACCTGGTACTGCAAGGATATCCCTTGCCATCTTCGCAACTGAAGGGTAAGAGAGCTCTAAGGTCTTCCACACTAGGAGCACTGGAGTATCTGCATCAGCACTAACCACTGGCGCATTTAAATAACGCTCAGCTTCATTATAGCTGGTACTTGATGGGCTCTGCCACCCTTTATGTAGCTGCCGGTTCATCCGAAATACCGCATTAAGACTTGTTGGTGTATAGGGGCAAGGCGGTACTGCCTCATGCTGGTCCCTCGAATCTTTTTGATAGTAAGCCTTCCAGTAATCTAAGAATATTTGGCGGTACTTCTTTGAGTGGGAACGGTCCCATTCAGGAGCGTTAAAAATGTCCAGTTTCTGAGATGGATCAAGAATTGCAGCAAGAGCATACGTCTGTTCAACAGGACCACCAGTTTCAGTATAATAGTGCCTTAACTTTGCAACACCTGCAGTAATAGCAGCAGTAAACTCGTCTACCCAAGGATTAGATGCTGTATCCTTGTTATATAGCTTTTGATTAATATCATCAAGATGGTCAAATAATGTATTGTATACATTCCATGTATGGTTGATTGTAGTGTCTTTCGTGTTTCCAATAAGATGAGTAAATTCTGCAAAGGGCTGCAGAAGAGCGACTAAGTATTTTAGTTTTTTCCAGTCGGTTGGTGACAATGCGAATTGATCAAGATGAGGCTCCTTAATAATCTGTTCCTCAAGCCAACTTTTAATTGGGATGCGTAGTCTTATCGCTCGGACTATCATGTCATATGTAGAATTCCAGCGTATATCAATATCCCGTTTTAGCTGCAGTAGTCTCTTTGCTTCTATATCAGATTGCTTCTGGAGCAATAATTCAGTTTTCTTTGCAGACCTGCTCACAAGATTGCTAAGAGTGCGTATCTGTGTATTTGACGTCAGTTAGCGTTACTATCAAGCGTTACTATCATGGACTAACCTTTCTAATAGCTGATGTGACTGTCGTATCATCAGTAATTGAAACACCAGTAACATCTATAACTTCTTCAGCCATGTCGACATTGAAGGCCTTTAGCATAGCTTTTACAACTAGCTGTATAACATGCACCATGCATGGTATTTTTGTTGCATCACTACTCCACTCTACTTCTTGTGTAGTACTTCTCATGTAGCTCTCAAGTTCCTTGCGCATTGTTCCATTGTTTGATGCATTATCAGTTGTCACGCAAAAAAGTCGTCCCGTAATATTGAATTGTTCCAGTACATTGTGTACAACAGCTGCCATATTTTGTCCTGAATGGACTCCAGTCATTGGCTCGAAACCAATAAGACACTATAAGATGTATGTTAGTAAGTTAATATATTATTATATAAGTTATAATCTGCTCACCTCTCTCCATTGCCAATCATCAGTGATATAATACACAGTAATTGCTAAGAACGCTAATTTGAACGGACTTTGCCATCCATCAAGGGCAATTGAAACCTTTGCCATAGGCGGTAAATCCAATAGTAGCTTCTCCATGACGTTGTTAAATTGCATTGTTAATTCTTTGCGTATAACTGTCCGGTGTGGAATTTCCAGGTCGGGTTTCAACATGTTTAGAACCTTTCGCACCTCCTTGTTCTCCACTATTCGAAAAGGGAGGCTTGATGAAATTATGGCTATAATCAACTGCTCTCGCCATGCTGTATGTGTGAAAGGCTGTATGGTATTCCTTTCCAAATGCGCATGCGGCAGCTAAAGAAGGTCATTAGCGTTACTCTAGAACGTTACTCTAGACCACTGGATAGATAACTTACTAAGTGTAAATGAGTTTGCGATCCATCCTTTCTACTACAAGCGCCAGATTTGGTGTGTCGGGTTAAAGTAGATGTGCTACTCCCACCTTGTCGAAGCTTAGGGTGTGCAAAAGCCCTCCAACACAACTGACATAGTACCTTAGGATTGCCAGTTCGGACCTCAGCTCCTTGGTAGAATTGAGTCCATATTAAGGACCTCTTCAACCTTGTCCAAACCATATGTCGGAATATCTCTTGATTGATGTTGTTTGAAATCTTCGCAGTCCATCATTGATGCCATTCGTTAGCGGTATCCTCCTTCCATATAACATATCGATTATTAGGAGACTTGGGTAGTTTTTCAAGAAGTTCATCAAGAGGAGCTTCAATTCCACTCAGTACATCATCTTGGGAGAAGATAAGTGCTGGCTCGAAAGGCGAGTTGATATCCTCAGTGTCAGAGGTAAGCGGATGCTCAAATTGTGACTGATTCATCATTGTAAATGGGCTTGGGCTCGACATGTTGTTAAGAGGATAGAGAAAATGTACTGTAGTAGGAGTGTAGGTCAATCAGACGAATGATGAATGTTAAGTGAGGCCTTTTGGAAGGACGGCCATTTCTTCATAGTCTTTTGCAACAGAACAAATGGTAGTACAGAATACAAGAATGCCACATTGCAATAGGGTAATATTTGAACTCTTTGTCGTTACTCTTTGCCGTTACTCTTTGCCGTTACGCATTGCCATTACGCATTGCCGTTACTCATTGCCGTTACTCTTTGCTATTCCTATTTTGTGTTAGTTGAACATAGTATTATGGAGTTAAACAATTTTGTCTAGCTCTAATTAGGTGTACCATAACGCTAGAGAGTAACGCTTACGAGTTTTAAATTACAAAATCAGCAATTTGGTTTCATTGGCTTAACAATTTGCTACATTAGCCCTATCTTATTTCAAAGTCCGAAGCTATATCTAGTACTATTAGCTGTTGCTACAGCATATAACAAGATAATGAGCAGTGTGTATAACCCTAAGTAGATACAGATCGATTATATTTCCTATGTAGCATAATATAAAGTTAAACTGTATAACCGACATTTGATTGTTAATTGGCCGGGCTGTATTCCTTGGCTCAGCCGAGGAGTAGAAGCATGCTGGCTTTTTGCTTTTGGGCTCTCTTCCGTTACTGCTGGCCGTTACTGTAGCCTACGTGTAACCGAGATGATGAGTAGTAGCCCTTATTTTTATTGGATGCAGAGTCTGTATATCCTAGCTAGTGTAATATGAATTGGAATTGCAAAATAGGCGTTTGACTGTTAATTGGTCGGACTGTGTTCCTTGGCTCAGCCGAGGAGTAGAAGCATGCTGACTTTTTGCTTTTGGGCTCTCTTCCGTTACTGCTGGCCGTTACTATGAGTACAGTAGTCACTATTCGGAGTACTGACAAATAGTTTTATTAGATAGTAACGGCAGATAGTAACGGCAGAAGATCTCAAAATGGAATTCAGTAACCACAAAAACTCCATTGGTTTAGTATACTATAGTACAGTATACGACGTGAATTTACTCCTCCTCCTCCTCCTCCTTCTCCTCCTCCTCCTCTTCTTCCTCCTCCTCCTCCTCCACCTCCTCCTCCTCCTCTACACAAACCCCGACAATGAAGCCGTTGAGGCTATCCTCGTCCTCATCATCATCCTCCTCATCCTCTGATATAACCACCTCCACTTCTTCACCATCATCATCAAAATCTACCAGCCCATCTTCAACATCAGCATTGCTGTTATTCTCCCACTGCTTCACGAACTCTTTGATATTATCAGGGTTGCTAACCCCCCAGCAAACTCTTCGATCTCCTTCCTTGAGAGTTCGGGCATAAGGATGTTGCCAGCAAGGGCAATATTGCGCTCCAGCGCTCAATGACTGGGACCATGTTGCTGGCCCAGATATCCTTTAAGGTATTTTCTTCACCGCTGTCGCTAGTCGATGTCTTGCCAGTCTAACCATTATGTTAGATAGTATCGTCATGTTTTAGCTATTACTTACAGCTTTGCCTTCGCCCTTTGGTAGGGCCTTCAACTTCTCCTCCAGCTCCTCTGCATTAATGGCCGCAATAGCCGCACTCTCATCATTAATAGCAGCTGTGAGGCAGGAATTGGCGTCAATACCACGAGCGGTGCGCCTGTCCATGATATCCTGCTGCGTTGTAGCTAACACGGCAGCTTGTTCATTGGCCGTAAGGCCCTCCCAGTCATCTTTACCCTGGCGGGTACGGCGTGCACGGCTCATAGCCTAGCTTTGCTATCAGCTCTAGAACAATTGATATCAGGATGGTAGGATTGTTATACCTGTCGGTCCGCATTCTGAGCGAGCTCAATGGTGTGGGCAGTAGCTGCAATGACTTCCGCGCGTCTCTCCTCATATGACTTCGCAGTGGCTGGAGACGACATGGTAAAGTTGCGTTAGAGGCGATTTGGAGCTGATGAGCATTACTATAGGGCGTTACTGTTAGCACTGGCTTTGATTATACTGTTGTGAGAGTACTTCAATGTGCTAACAAGGCGGACGTCTTTTGAAAGTAGGGGCGCAACTACTTACTGGTCGGGGTCGGTATAGTCAATAAATTTGGAAATCTAAAAGGAAGTTAATAATCAGAGGTAATCAAATGTAAGGGTGGTTTCTTTGCTAACTTACTCGTACTATTCTTTGTTATTGACACGTCCGGATTTGGAACAAGAAACGGAGTTTTTTTTGTTTGCAACAACACTTAAGCGCCCTTACTTCGAATTCGATCCTAACTTCTACAACAATTCTGAGATAACGCGTCTAGCAACATTGGTAAGTTCAATCTTCTTTACATTTGATTTAACCCTACAGTAACGCTGTAGAGTAACGGTATTGTGTTTATTTTACTAATATACAAGTTCTAGCAATTTTTCCTTCTGTCACCAACCTTTGTAAGTTCACCCCTTTTGTTCTTTGGGCGTTACAACTACAGTAACGCCCAGCAGTAACGCCAAATTGCTACAATATGGCAAATTAACATGTTTTAGATATCGCTCTCGCTCACATCTGTACCATGGCTCGCACCAAGCAAAAGCCTGAGCGCCACGGTAAGTATTCCACCCTACCCTACAAGCAATACAAGGTTACTAACTCAACAAACAGTCGATATTCACAAGACTGCGCGCCGAGCCCGCCAAGAAAAGATCTGGAGCTACAATGCCCAGAAAAGGAACTGGGAGCGGGATCACCCTGGCTCCAACTTCCCACAACAAGCCCCTCGCCCTGTCCCTCCTTTGAGCAAGGCTTCTGTCAACAGTATGCTATTCTTTTCTAATAGAATATTGTTCACACTACTAACTTATATGAAAGAACGGATCGTCGCCGAGATCCGACACTACCAGAAGTCGGCCGCCCTCATCCTCCCCAAACTCCCATTCCAGCGTCTTGTTCGTGAAGTCGCGCAAAGCTTCATGTCAGACCTCCGCTTCCAGTCTACTGCCATCTGTGCCCTCCAAGAGGCCGCTGAGGCCCACCTTGTGTCATACTTCGAAGGTAAGCTGTCTCTATGAACACCTACAAAAACTATACTAATAGTGCGAAGGGGCCAACATGTGCGCCATCCACGCCAAGCGTATCACCATCCAGAACAAGGATATGCAGCTTGTGTCCTGGTTCGCCAATTCTCGCAGCATTAGATAAATTAGTGTGTTTGTATAAATAGTCAATTGATGATTTCACAACCTGTCTTTAGTATTTCAGTCGTGACAGTAACGGTATACAGTAACGCTTAATTACATAATTTATGATGAAACTGAAGTTCATTATACTATAACTTAAATATAAAAATATAAAATAATAACGTTAACGTACATGTATAGCGAAAGCGCCAAACAAGCGAAAGCGCCAAAATGATGCGGTGACCAAACCCCCCAACTAAATGTTAAATTCCTCAACAACAAAACATGCCCCATAAAAACGATGAAAGCCAATTAGTGCTAGCTATCCAGGCTATGCAAAGCGACCCAAAGTTACGCCTTCGAGTTGCTGCTAGGATCTATTCTGTGGACCACCGCAAGCTAGGTCGTCGTCTAGAAGGTGTACCTTCACGACGCGATATCCAAGCCAACTCACGGAAATTAACTAACCTAGAGGAGTCCGTCCTTGTTCAGTATATACTCGACCTAGCTGCCAAAGGGTTTCCTCCTCGGCTGTCTGTTGTTGAAGATATGGCAAGTCGACTACTTGCAACACGCGACGCGTCAAGCGTTGGGTCGCGTTGGGCTTCAAACTTTGTTAAGCGGCGTGTAGAGCTCCAGACACGCTTTCAGCGCAAATACGACTACCAGAGGGCTAAGTGCGAAGATCCAGAAGTTATTAATGGCTGGTTTGAGCTTGTGCGTAACACAATTGCGAAATATGGTATCGATGAAGCAGATATCTACAACTTTGATGAGACTGGGTTTATGATGGGCGTTATCTCAACTGCTATGGTTGTAACAAGCTCAGACGGGCGGGCAAAAGCAAAGAAGGTACAGCCTGGTAATCGGGAATGGGTTACAGTAATCCAAGGCGTTAGTTCTCAAGGTTGGGCAGTACCACCATTTATCATTGTTGCAGGCAAAAACCACCTTACATCTTGGTATGAGAATAGTGGATTTTCAAGCGATTGGGTGATTTCTGTTACTGAAAATGGCTGGACTACAAACGAGAGAGGCATGGATTGGATTCAGCACTTTGAGAAGCATACAAAGGCCCGGAGTGTTGGTGGTTATCGCTTGTTAGTCCTTGATGGTCATGAGAGCCACCACTCAGATGAGTTTGAGGAGTACTGCAAGGAACACAACATTATTACGCTTTGTATGCCTGCTCACTCTTCTCATCTACTCCAGCCACTTGATGTTGGCTGTTTCGGCCCGTTAAAGCAGGCCTATGGTCGGCAAATTGAAGATATGATGCAGGCTCATATTTCTCATATTACAAAGGATGACTTCTTTCCTGCCTTCCACGCTGCATTTAACACTACAATGACGGAAAGTAACATTNTATAACGTACATGTATAGCGAAAGCGCCAAACAAGCGAAAGCGCCAAAATGATGCGGTGACCAAACCCCCCAACTAAATGTTAAATTCCTCAACAACAAAACATGCCCCATAAAAACGATGAAAGCCAATTAGTGCTAGCTATCCAGGCTATGCAAAAGCGACCCAAAGTTACGCCTTCGAGTTGCTGCTAGGATCTATTCTGTGGACCACCGCAAGCTAGGTCGTCGTCTAGAAGGTGTACCTTCACGACGCGATATCCAAGCCAACTCACGGAAATTAACTAACCTAGAGGAGTCCGTCCTTGTTCAGTATATACTCGACCTAGCTGCCAAAGGGTTTCCTCCTCGGCTGTCTGTTGTTGAAGATATGGCAAGTCGACTACTTGCAACACGCGACGCGTCAAGCGTTGGGTCGCGTTGGGCTTCAAACTTTGTTAAGCGGCGTGTAGAGCTCCAGACACGCTTTCAGCGCAAATACGACTACCAGAGGGCTAAGTGCGAAGATCCAGAAGTTATTAATGGCTGGTTTGAGCTTGTGCGTAACACAATTGCGAAATATGGTATCGATGAAGCAGATATCTACAACTTTGATGAGACTGGGTTTTATGATGGGCGTTATCTCAACTGCTATGGTTGTAACAAGCTCAGACGGGCGGGCAAAGCAAAGAAGGTACAGCCTGGTAATCGGGAATGGGTTACAGTAATCCAAGGCGTTAGTTCTCAAGGTTGGGCAGTACCACCATTTATCATTGTTGCAGGCAAAAACCACCTTACATCTTGGTATGAGAATAGTGGATTTTCAAGCGATTGGGTGATTTCTGTTACTGAAAATGGCTGGACTACAAACGAGAGAGGCATGGATTGGATTCAGCACTTTGAGAAGCATACAAAGGCCCGGAGTGTTGGTGGTTATCGCTTGTTAGTCCTTGATGGTCATGAGAGCCACCACTCAGATGAGTTTGAGGAGTACTGCAAGGAACACAACATTATTACGCTTTGTATGCCTGCTCACTCTTCTCATCTACTCCAGCCACTTGATGTTGGCTGTTTCGGCCCGTTAAAGCAGGCCTATGGTCGGCAAATTGAAGATATGATGCAGGCTCATATTTCTCATATTACAAAGGATGACTTCTTTCCTGCCTTCCACGCTGCATTTAACACTACAATGACGGAAAGTAACATTCGAGGCGGGTTCCGAGGGGCAGGGCTTTCTTCCATTTGACCCTGAGAGAGTGATATCTACACTTGATCTTAAGTTAAGGACACCAACGCCTCCAAGCTCCCGCCCAGGTACTGCTCAACCTTGGGTTTCTCAGACACCAAACAACCCAATTGAAGCTATGTCACAGTCTACATTTATTAAAACTCGGATTTCACGCCATCAAAATAGCTCTCCAACCTCAATCTATGCAGCTGTTGACCAGTTTACAAAGGGTGCATCGCAAATAATGCATCAATTAGCACTGCTAAAGGGAGAGAACCAAAACCTACGACAGGCAAATGAAGTACTAAGCAAGCGCCGGAGAGCTAGGAAAACACGACTACAGCAAGGAGGATCACTTAGTCAACAAGGGGCGCAAGAGCTACAGGATGAGAGGGATGTTGTGCAGCAGGTAGAGCAGGAAATAAGGGCAAGCCGTGGTCGGAAGCCAAGGGAAGAAACCCGTGCCCGTCGCTGTGGCAAGTGTGGTGAGACTGGGCACAATGCGCGCACGTGTCAGATTGTAATAGACACCTCTGAGGAAGAGGACTCCGAGTAGTTTCAATTGATTTCTAATGTTGTGGTAGATTTATCGCAATGTTTGTCATGAGGGTAGATAATTTTGGCGCTTTCGCTTGTTTGGCGCTTTCGCTATACATGTACGTTATTGGAAAATAAATCAATCTTGATTTCCAATTCTAGCTACTATAGCTAGGCGCTATTTACAAATCCCTGCTACTAGTGCTCCTATAGAGAGCCTTTTTAGTATAGGTAGCCTTATTATTTCAAAGATTAGAAATAGGCTTTCTAAAGACATTTTTAGAGTAATAGCTTGTTTAAAGAGTTGGGTGTCATACTGACATTCGTTGCACTCAGTTTGCTATCAAACTCAAGAGCAAACTTGGAAATGCCGGTAGTTGAAGTAAATAAAAATGAAGCTCTTTTAAAATGCCATTGAATTTTTAAATGAAAACCCAACAGAGAAGAGTGCTACAGTAGCACGGATGTACAGAGTAAACCGAAGTACGCTCCGGACTATACGACTACGACAACGACGCGCATCACCACAATGCACCGCTGTGCCACGCGGAGGCCAGAACAGAGTACTGTCTGATGTACAAGTTACAGCTATACAAAGATACATCCAACGCTCGTACGAAAATGGGTACGGTGCAACTAAGCCTATGGTGTTCAGTGCCATCTGCCAACTACGTGGCAGCAGAAACTCCAACACGTGTACCACCATCACAACGGTGGTTTCCAGACATGGATTAAGACACAACAACACAACTTCCATACAATAAAAACCCGGCCAATTGAAGCAGCACGGGTTGCATCTCATGAAGTATCAGCTATTAAAGAATGGTTTTATGAATTTAAAGATGTGTGTAATCAACTAGATATTACTGCAGGTGATATCTACAACTTTGATGAAGTTGGATTCCGTGTAGGAATGAGCACCGGTGAACATGTGTTGGTACCATCTGCAGTAAAGGAGGTAAGTTGTTTTCTACTTATCTTACTTTATATTATTCTAATATTTATAGCTTTATATACAAGCTCCAGAGAACAGACAAAGTCTTACAGTTATAGAGACAATTTCAGCTGCTGGCATTGCACTTCCACCGTTCCTTATTATACAAGGAAAATTACACATGGAAAGTTGGTACCATGACAATCTAACACGGTGATGAGAAAGTTGCAGTATCCGATTCCGGATATACAAACTCTGAGCTTGCAATGGAATATCTACAGCATTTTATTCAACATACACCGTCTATAAGAACGAAATTGTTAATAATGGACTCTCATGTCTCACATGAAGTTCCAGAGTTTATAATACTTGCACATCAACACAATATACACTTACATGTGTTTTTCGTCTCATCTTACGCATATTCTACAACCGCTAGATGTTACTGTGTTTGCACAATATAAACATTGGCACCGACGTGCAATTCAACAAGCAATCCGGAATTTTGATACAGATTATAATGTTATATCTTTCTTTAGAGACTTGTCTACTATCCGTAAGCAGACATTTACAAAGGGTAACTGTATCAAGTCTTTTAGAGATGCAGGTATTTGGCCACCTAACTATGAAAAGATTCAAGAGAAGGTTGCTATATATGCAAAACCAGAAGTTTTAGAAACACCACAACGCGCATTTCAAGCAAGTTATGATCTTTCAACATGGAGTCAAACATTTGATAAGATCCTTAGTTCACCGTCACGGCAAAAGTGGGCGTCTTCTTATACTGAAATCCAAACTCAGTTAAACAGAGGCTGAGCTGTTCCAGTCAGAGCTTGTACAAATTACTACTATTATGACTGAGCAACGACAGCGGAAGGTTAGAAGTCGGAAATCTATTCAAAAAGGTGGTGCTATTACAGTTGAAACATGCACGGCAAAGGATTTATGAGAAGAAGGTAAAGGAGCAACTTTTAGAAGAAGCACGGGAGAAAAGAGAGAGAACACGCATGGTGAACGTTGAGCGTAAGATGCAGCTCCGTGCTGGCATCGATGCACGGAAGGCAGAACGTACACGGAAAAAGGACCTACATGAATTTCAAAAAAGTAACCCAGACACGGAGCCACCAATTGGCTTACGTACAGAAATCATTGACCCGGACGTTACACAGAAGAAACGTGAGGAGGAGGAGGAGGCGGACCGACTGTTAGCCATCGAGGAGAGTGGGTACGTGAACTTTGCAGGCTTGGACTACGACATGATTCACGATGCAAGTGACGGTGGCTGTGATGATCAATCACTGCCTGACAATATTGATCCAAATCTTTTTTAATTATTTAATTCTATAACTTATATATATTTACAGCATTGTTACGTTGTCAGTCGTGTTCATGGTCGGTCGTGTCGCGTCGCGAGTCCGCTCCCGAAGTGTCCCACAATCGCTTTCGCGTCCCAGTTCGCTTTCGCCAACCGCCTCCAGGCGGTGGTTTGAGAACCAACGATTATACAGTCAACTCCCGTTAAGTCGATACAATTGGTGACACGTGTAAATATCGTAAAAGTGAAAATATCGTTATATTGAAATGCCAAGTATTATGTAATCCACCTATCTAATGTCTCCTAAACAGTCCGTCCGTATGGATAGTACACATCTTTGTAGGGAGATTTGCCGTACTCATTAGGCTCTTAAATCGTACACCCGCACTTAAGCCACAGGCAGTGCAAGCGAGCCAAGTTTTCGAGATGGTACTGTCGCGACAAGCTTTTACAGAACGATAAACTTCTACAATTGTGAGCCCTAGTGTCCATACGGAATTCCGCTTTTTTATCGCCGCCGTCATCACCACGAGAAGCGCGCATGTAATACCCGGCTGAAGCGCGAAGATATATAGAGTGGCGCGGTGAGAGTATGATAACTGGGCGAAGACCTTAATAGCGGCTCAGACGATGGCGGCGGATGGCGGTAACGGCACATCAGAGGCTGGTCTCTATCTCCATTTGCCAGTCTGTACAATTGAGTGTTTCGAGCTCGTACTATATTTGGACTTTCTGGATTACTGAGGCTCGCTGTCCTGTCGCGTTACCTGGTTAAGCGCCCAACAACACCCTAGCAATACGGAGATTGCAGCGCCAATGTTTTGCACGGCGCTTTCGCAAAGTCCACACTGAAATATGTATTCTGCCAAGCAATATTCCGCTATGGCGTGTGGGTATTGGGCGTGTCAGCGGACTGCTAAGGCGGTGTACGCCCTTGTCCTCCGTATGCACGCAGTAGGCAAACCTCGAACTCCAACATATCCAACATAATAAGATTGCTTTTCCATGTTATGTCTTAAAATAGCAGAATCGCACAAGTATCGCCTAGTAAGCCTCATTCTTCCTTTTCCTGCTTTCTCCTCTCTTGCATCCATATTTGTGCGTCATGCTCTTGAAGTTGTAGTGTTGATCGCCCAACACTGCCAGTTTCAGAGGTTTCCTACGTTCCTGTTGTCTGTAACACTGGAACATTGTTATCATGTCCTCACATATTTCCAAGGCAATTATAATAGCCATAATTTTCTGCCGGAAATCTGCAGCACTCCCAGGTCAGACTCAAATCATACCTTGGTCATCAAATAGCTATGGTCCAGATGGGCCATGGCAGGCCGTTAATATTCGCATCGGTACACCATTACAGTCCATCGACCTTCTCCCTGGCGGATCTTGGATGTCGAATGTGCTAGCATCTTCACTTTGCGCAACTAGTTCATCATGTATTGCACAATCAGCAGGTGTATACGATAATTCAAGCTCATCAACAAACTTCGAAATTGGGCAAACAGGTTCCATAGAAAACTCAACCTTCTCTCATACTGTTGGAGCTCTACCGACAATATTTGGGTCTGCTCACTGGATGTTCGATACAGCGGCTGTGCCGGTCAGGGAGGGAGCTTCTGGGGATTCGTTCACTGCGATTATTCAAGATTTCGACATGTTAGTTGTTTCAGACGGTCACGAAACACTGCCAGACGGATCGACATATCCCTTAACAATCGGAAAATTAGCCTTGGGAGCACCTGAGTTCAATCAATCATGGAACCATTTCCCTCCGAATCCTCGATGGAACGGCACATTCATAACAAGTAGTATGTTCGGAGAAGGTCGGACTCCATCAAACTCCTATGGAATGCATATTGGCTCTGCAGCCTTTGGGATCCCTGGATCCTTGACTATCGGTGGGTATGACCAAAGTCGAGTCCTTAGCCCAGTCTCGAGTCAACCATATGCTATTGATCACCTGCCAATTGACCTCTTGGATATTGGTATCGGCGTTGAAGATGGAGCGTCGCCTTTCGACTTTTCGTCCCAAGCATGTCTGCTTGCGTCTGGAAACTCGTCAATAAGAAACTCGATGCAAGTAGCAGTGGATGCTACTGTTCCTTATCTTTACTTGCCCCAAAGTACTTGTGATTCTATTACGAAGAATCTTCCAGTGACTTTTCAACCCAAGTATGGGCTTTACTTCTGGAATACAGCCGATCCGCAATATAAGATGATCGTCTCCTCGCCATCATATCTGAGCTTCACATTTCGTCTCAGCAGCTCTGTCTCACAGAATATAACAATCAAGGTCCCCTTTTCTCTTCTCAACCTCACCTTGACATCTCCAATAATAAGCACGCCTACGCTGTATTTTCCTTGCTTCCCTGGACTGGCCCCGCGCGGCATATTTTCTCTGGGCCGTTCATTCCTACAAGCTGCATTTATAGGGGTTAATTGGCAGACAGGTAAAGGAGTCTGGTATCTTGCGCAGGCTCCTGGGCCTAATACTCCGACAACTATAGCTCCGACCGCAATTCAACCTACGGACAACTCAATTATATCTTCTACAACGGACTGGGCGGACACATGGAGTGGGTTTTGGACAATCTTGGATAATCCCACCTCAGCAAACACCAGCACTGTACCCTCCGGCAATACGGCCCAGTCTGGAGGTAAACTCTCAAAAGCGGTGATTGGGAGTATTTGTGCAGCGGCGGCAGCTTGTTTGATCGCAGTCCTCGTCGCAGGGTACCTATTATACAAGCGACGTAAAGGGAAGCCTGCAGAGCCAAATCCTACTTCAGCAGCACATCATCATGTACAGAGCCAGGAAATGTCTCCAGAGAGCGAGAAGTATACAAGCTCTGTGTTTGGGCCGCAAGAGTTATTTACAGAGCGTGCGCCTAGGGAAATGTATGCTCAGACGGGAATGAGCAGTCCAGTGGAGATGTATGCTCCAGTAAGAAGATAATAAGTTGTCCAATAATAAGTGCGAAGCGCATATTTGGCTGCGATGAAATGCAGTTGCAGATAAATATATATCTATAATTATTTATCAACAGCGTTCATTTGACCATAGCTGCCCTGTAGCACAGAGGGATATAAGTCTTACCCTATGTCCGCCATTGACTGGACAACCTTACCTTTTCGCTTGTGTCTCTGCCACTTACAGGGACTTGTTTGTGTATGTGGAAAACGTCACCGACATTTAAGTTGTTGAGGAGTTGTACGTCGTACTATCTTCAGCCGCAAGTCTCGATTGAGCTAAAGCGGGATGCATTGATACAAGGTGAATCCCCAGTCCATCTGATAGACACCATGTACCTCATCGATTATTTTCTTGAACCTCAGCCTCTACAAATTGAGCATTTCTTTGAGGCTGTTCGCATATATTTCGTAGTCCGTACCAAGACAGGCGCTTGTGAACTAGCTCTCGGCCTCGGATTTGCGGAAAGGGGGAGAGTGGGCGGGGAGGACCGGAACGGGAGCCGGCGAAGCGACGTGCTTCACAGCCCGATGTGGTCCCCACAAAGCAAAGCGTGCGCCACGCTGCATATCCTCGCGGCAAACAAAACACAAAAACACAGGCGACAGGGCGATGATGCACCACCAACAACACAGAATGTATCAGTCCACGCTCATTCCTTTTCTTTATCGTCTTTGAGTTATTTGCGAACGTCTTGATGTTTATTACTGCCGATTTGTTTTAGATATCCAACAGCCATGATCCAGCTGCCTCGAGGTGTTCGTCGAATACATATCGCCCTTGTCTCCTGGCTGCTTATTGCAGTTTGGATTTGGCTCGCATTTGATCAGCTATACTATTTCTTGATCGCACTCCTTGGAACATATTCTCAAGCGAACCTCACTCTTTCCTACGAAATCCGACTACTAGCGATGCCTTCGACTTTGCGCCGATCGAATCCGAGGCAATCAAGAGCATCTGCGCGGATACAGAATGGAAGGAAAACATCGTGTTCACCTGCAACGACAGTGTGGGAGGCATTGGCAACATCCGCAACTCGATCTTGAATTGCGTTCGCTACTCCATTTTGGCAGGAGGTTCCCTCGTGGAGCCCAAGATCGTGCTCCGCAACGAGTCAGACACTGCAGCAATACGCACAGGGATAGGGGCTGAGTTCGAATATATGTTTGATCGGCAGCACTTTCGCGAGTCCCTCATGCTCTCCTGCCCCGGGCTTCGTCTATACGATACAGTTGAGGATATCAAAGGGAAGACATTCCACGAGCCGATAGCACTGCACCCCGAGTCGCTCGCACCTGATGAAAAATTGGAACCTGAAAAATGGAGGGGTCTATTCTATAACTGGCTTGGGGAACATATCAGTGATATGTTTGACAACACTGTGGTCATCAAACTTGAGAGATCGTACTTGTCATATCCTATATACACCGACGGCGATGGCTTTGCGACGAGTTTTGGGAAGATCCTCAAATTCCGCGCTGACATCAGCATTCTAGCGACAAAGACTCTATTAAAGCTTGCTGAGAGATATTCCTATGATATCGATCTTCTTAAACCCATTCTTCCTAATTTCTTCCTTGGTGTTCACCTTCGCACCGAATATGACTCGCAGCAGGGTTGGCCGGTTGGCGACTGGGTATACAGCCGATATGAGACGCAGTCAAGACTATATTTGGAGCAAGCAAATTCCTCGAGCACATCTCATATCTATGTGGCATCTGGGGACCAAGAAGAAGTCGCGAAGTTTAAAGTTGATGCGGCAGCATCTAATATCACAGTCACGACGAAGTTTGATTTACTGGACGAAACGGACAAAGCGACGCTAAAGATGTTGTCTTGGGATCAGCAGGGCATGGTGGATTTTCAAGTCATGACAAAAGCATCGGCTTTTGGAGGCATTGGGCACTCGAGTTTTGCGTGGAATATCGCTTTACTTAGGCATAAGTATGCCGAGAGGAAGGACCACTTGAGCGGGCCCCAGCTATTAAGTGATGAGCTGAGCCAGATCTATGGGAAACCTTACCAATACCCAGAGTACGCGAGATGTTTATGGCCTTAAAATGTTGGGAATCTATAGAAATCAAGGGTCTTGGACGAACTGTGCTACGGAATTTAAACCCAGTAAGCCCAACACGAAGTTGTTATGGATTCATCAGTCTTCCGATGTGCGTGTCACTTGGATACAGGCAGCGTATAGAGAATATGGTATATATAATATTGCAGTATTTCATTCAGATCCAGCCGCCTACAGTCTGGGTTATTTCATGAAATGAGGACTTGGCGATTAGTTATATAGACTAGTAGATAATGCAATAATTTTCTTGCCTGATTAGATTGTTACTGGTTGAGGGCGGCCGCTGTGCACCTGCAACCTTTGGAGCTAGATGCAGTAGTTTCCTGAGGTAGTAAATATATTACCCGTACTGAGAGAAGCTCAGTTGGTGATTATAAGCTGGTTTAAATACATGGAGCCGATGGGGCTGATGTGTTGGCAGGCACGCAGGCTTCCTTTCAAAACAGAGAAGCCGAATGCTGTTGAGCATGTAGGCTTCCATTCAAACAGAGAAGGCAAACGTAGTTCCAGAGTCTCCTAAACCAACAGATGCTCCGAACCACTTATTAGCCTTGAGTTACGCGTCCTCGTATCGACATCCAACTCTTTTCTAGGCAACTGAGCTCTAAAATGTCGCTGCTTTTCCAAGATCAAGAAAGGAGGAATCAGGAAATTGGTAAACCAGCATTCGGGGACCTTAAGACGAGCTGGCATCGATGGGTTAATACCACTAAATCACTGTGCCGGATTCTTGTTATTCAATAACCGTATTCCGTTCTATGTTAGCGGGCCCGGCTGCTTTTACCACCACGTTTTTCGGTTTTCACGACCGCTTCTTGTTTCTCGTTCCCCATTTCTGCAGCATCCACACAACATTTAGTTTCTGGTTTCTAGTCCCTGGACTGTTGGGCGTCCCTGGTGGGTTTCCGATTCTGGGATTTATCGCCAAGATCTCGAAGTGCTCATTCATTACCTGTGGGTAGGCTGCGCACTACTCGCTCAATACTCGGCTCACTCGCTCAGTGGGTTACTCAGCTGGGTGAGTAGCTGAACCTTTTACTCGACTCGGTGAGTGAGGTCAATACTCAGTTACTCTGTAAAAACCCGGTGAGTACTCGGCTATCACGTGTAAGATTTATGCATCATGTGAACAGTCCCTCATACGATTAATACTGTTTTATGGTTAAGTTAAAGTATTACATCTATTAGCATCACTCTCGCCATCTCTAGTAAGCTGTGAGAACGAATCATGTATATTCCTCTATCTAAGTACCATGATTATCAGAAGATTATTAGAACGCTATTATCTATTATATATGCTTAAGAACATCCCTCCACCTTGCTTGATGAGGCCGGCCAGACCTACTAATACCTAAAGTATTTATAGGGTCTTGATGAGGATCCTCGACTGAGCGGAACGAGCTATGGAGTCAAGATAACTGTGTATAGAACTTGTTCATAAAATGTCTCTTGTGTGAGAATATGATCTTATTATAGGTATTAACCTACATAATTCTGGTAATAATCTGGTAATCCTTACTTGTTGAGGTTGCATTTGATTGATTCGCATTTGATAGAGACTATCCTTCCATCTGTGACTTCTTTTTGCAAATGTCTGATGCAAGATGTGTTGCCATAGACTTTGGGCCAGCAGACTTGATTGCAGGATGCGTAAGGGCCTTCGAACAATAAGTACAAATAACACATGGTTCTCCAGAAAGCCAGTCTGCTCCTTGGTGATAACTTCTCCAGTATTGAGAACTCCAGTTGGTTGAATCCCATGCAATCTTCATCAGGAGTTTTGTAGTATGATCTGAGTGTTGTTCATACCATCGTGATAGCTTCCACCACTCAATGAATATATCGTGTGTATCCTTAGTCCATTTGACGAATTGGTTTAACTTGCCAATATATTCAAGGCCTGCAGGGACTTTGTAAGGATGCCTGTCCCTCAGTGATGGAAAGGATCTGAGTCGGGCAGTTATGGTCACATGATAAGAGTTAAGGCAGGTTAGCTGAGTCGGACCCGTTTCGGGTACTTAAGGAGATTGACCCAACGGGGGTTCCTCTCTTCATCTTTTTTGTATCCTTCATAGTAGACCTATAGGATAGCATCCGTTTAGCCTCTGACTCGCACTCTCATATGCTATTACTGTGAGCTGGGTGCCCTGTGTCCTTACAGACTTGATTTAATGAGGATAGTCGTTGAGAAGACGGAAAAGAGTCTGAGAATACTGTCAGAATCAAACAACTCTGAGTATTGAGATGGCATTTGGCAAATTGCTCGATTATCAGAAGGTTACCAGAAGTCTGGCTACGATGAAGTACTTAAATACCTGGTTTTCCAACGCGAAAGGTACTCCCAGCGCTATAACTTTAGCAACTCAAGTTCTCCTCTACTCTAGCTCCAGGAACAACATATCCTGTGCAGCTGATACCTTAGCCCACTTTTCCTTATCAAACTTCTTAGAGTAGACAAGTAAGAACGCCTCTTTGAAGCTAGAAACTATGAGTGGATATTTGCAACCATCCATTGTCGACAAGATTGTAAGACTTTGGATACCACTGCACAGGTCCTGGTAATTAGGCCCACTTTCCAAACTGCCTGCTCGTACAAACAGAAATATTTATGTGGTGGGATAACCTCGTGAAAAGTGCTATAATAAACAATTAGTATTGCCAGAAGATTGCTAGGATTGATCAGAGACGTACCCTTCCTCTACATCAATCCACGGCAATATACTCAAAGAGACGCTCAGGCTTCTTTCTCAGCTTTCCAGCCTTTCTCGTATATGAGTGGATACAGCTATCCCAGAAATGTTGCCACTTGCGGAAATTGAACTCTTCATGGGCCTATCAACTATTAGTATCACCAGAAGATTACCAGATTATGAGGTAGCATACATCAATGTGTGCTTGAGTTAAGAGAGCCTGGGTGCTAGTGATCTCTTCATCGGAAAGCTCATCTGGTAGAACAGCCTCGTCATTTAAAATATCTCGCGCTGTAACATAAGCTCCAACTCCAAATCGTCTCCAACCTCAGTATCCTCTCATTCGCTGTTATGATTGTCATCGATTGGAATACTTGAGATACCCTCAAATGCAGCAAGCTCAGACAGAAGTGTTTGGGCGGAGTAGATGGTGGGGCTTGTGGAGAAGAAGAGGCGCTAATATTCTTGACTTTCTGATTCGCAATGCAAGATGCATGGGTACCCTTCTCAGTCCTGTTTATAGTTAGATTGAGGCTACCAGAGATTACCAGAAGGAACTTACCGAACACAAATACGCTCAACCTTCAATTCATTCTGTAGACGTGTCTTGTCTTCAGTAGAGGCAGCGATATACTTTG
>NW_020167557.1:0-139049 GCF_001641265.1 Pseudogymnoascus destructans | reverse complement strand
CCCCCTCCCGAGACTGGTAAGTGGCCCTTCCGATGGTACAGCTGGATGCTAACAGGTTGTTTTTAGATACAAAAACAACGAACGATTTGGTAGGTGACGGAACCGCGCTGGCGCGGTGGTGATAACTTGGGTTGGGCTGACGGGAAATCGCAGATTTCCAATTTGAAGATGCCGGTTCCCCTCCTCCGGCGCCCTCACTGTGGCTTTCCGCCAGCAGTGTATGCGCTGCGTGCGCGCCAAGGGCGCAAGAAGGACGGAGATCCCGCCGTCTCGTGTGTGTGGAGCTTGGAAAGCTCCAAGTGTGAGCGCTGCGTGGCCCAAACACGCAACGTGTGTTCCGGTGGGTTCTCGTTTGGTTTTTGGTTTTGTGGTTTGTCTGTCTGCCCGTCGCTGACCTCTGGAGATAGATCTCCTGGTTTGCTGGCCCGAGTACCAGAAGCTCCTGGCTACCGAGGCAGCAACCCCTCCCGTCCCGCCGCCATCAAGGCCGCTGCGGCGGAGATTGGGCATGTGGTCACATTGGCCACCGCCAATATGCCGAGTTCCGCTCCCCGGCCGAGCTTTCGGCCTATATGGAGAGTTGCGCCCTCCGCGCCGCCGTCGAGGACGGTCTGGAGGTAAGTTTTCCATTTCCCTTGTGTGTTTTTGGTTCTCGCGCTGACGACCGTAGCGGGTCCGCCAGGCCGTGGCCGTCGTGGGCCAGAAATCGGCCCTGATCCTGGTGAACCAGGAGAAGGAGATCGCTGCCCTTGATGGGGTGGCTTCTGCGGTGGATGCGGTGGGGGAGTTTGGTGGAGAGGATCCCCGACGTCCTCGCCGCGGCGGCGAAGGTGGGCGGTGGTGGGGGAAGAAGAGGAAGAGGGGGGCGGAGGTGGAGGAGGAGGGGGTGACCGTCGACCTTGGGTGATAGGCCCTGTGTCGGAGGGAACTCGGGCGTGGTCTTTCGCGTGGGGTCACTTCGACCCTTCGTCTCTCATGGTGGTAGCCGCTTGTTGCGACGCCGGTGAGACGTTTGGGAAGGGTGGCTTCCGCAAGGGCTACGGCTCTGAGGGTGCCTGGCTTAGAGGGTGTTTAGTTTAGTGTCGTAGGTAGCAACGACGCTGTTTTCCTCTGCTTTGCCGTGCCTCTCGTGATCGTAGCTTGGTTTGCCTGTCTCCCATTCCGTGATCCAGCCGGGTAGGTCCTGCGGCGGTCCTGGCAGGTTTGGGTACTCCGCGTGGAACTCCCGGATTTTGTAGGGGGAGTTCTTAAAGTTTGAGGCGGGGTACCATTCCGGGTCCGGATCGTATCCGACCCAGGATACCTGGTATTGAAGTTGTTTTCGCCGGATCCTTACGGCGAGGATCTTTTCGACCTCCCACTCCTCTAGGCCGTCTACGACTTCGCTGCTTGGCTCAGGCGCTGCTTGACCGGGCAGCGGGTTATTCGGAGCCTTGATGAGTACGTCTGGAGAGAAGACATCGTGTATTTGGGAACCCTTCGGTAGGTCTAGTCGGAAGGCGTGTCCGATTTGTTCCAGTACCGTATAGGGTCCGACCCATTGTTGCCCCAGCTTACGGCTAGGGCGGTGATTTTTCAGATTCTTGGTCGATAGGTAAACCTTGTCTCCTACGTCCCAGTCAATGGCTCGTCGGCGTCGATTCGCGTATTTAGACATATCCTCTTGTGCTTTGGCCATGTTCTCCTTTGCGTAAATCCATGCGGAGTGCATGCGGTTTGCTACTGCTTTGGCTTCCTTCTGGTTCATGACTTCCCTAGGGGTCGTGGCTTTCGGGGTTTCCCAGTCCCAACTGGTGCGCGGATCAGTTCCGTACTTGAGTCGGTAGGGGGTCATTCTGATCGAGGCATGGGAAGGGTCATTTGCACCCGATCCATGATGGGAATGAGCTCGCTCCAGTTATCCTGGTAATGTGATACGAAGGGCCTCAGTCTCTGATCGATATACCTATTCATGATTTCCGTCTGCCCGTCGGTCTGCTTGTGATAGGCTGTCGACAGCTTAATCTTGACCCCTATGATTCGGCAGAACTCTCGCCAGAAAGCTGATATGAATTGGGGTCCGCGATCACTAATGATCGACTCTGGGTGTGTCCGAATCGATATATCCATTCGATGAATAGCTGCGCCATTTGGCGGGCATCGGTGGTCTTATGACACGGTATGGACACCGAACCCTTACCGAGTCGGTCCATGAACACAAGGATGCTGTCGAATCCGTGTTTATCCTTTGGGAATTCCTTAAAGTCCATCGTTAGGTGTTGCATGGGGTATTCGGGTACCGGTAGGGGGTGTAAGAAGCCTTGCTGCTTCGTCACGCTAGTGTGAGAAAGTCGGCACGTCACCAGTTGCGCACATATCGGAGGCAATCCGCTTCCATTCCGACCCAATGATACTTCGGGGCGAGTAACTGATAAGTTTTCCTGCCACTAGGGTGGGCTACTGATACTTGATCGTGTGCTTCCCGTATGAGTTTCGTACATAACTCGGTGTGCCGGTTTACGCACAGTCGACCTTTGTATAGCAAGAGTTGGTCCTTCATTATAAACCCATTAGGTAGGGGGTCTTTCACGCGAGTGTCGGTAAACGACCTCCTATTATCCGCGCAGAGCGCTTCTATCAGGTCAAAGGGGACCTGGGTGTTCGGGCATCCATCGCATTGATCGAGGCCACGTACGTTTGTGCTAATTCGGCACTGATTCGGGAGTGTAGTCGGGCTGGGCCTAACAGCACCCTCGCACGGCTGTCGAGTTTGACCTTCTGTTGCGTAATCAGGTCTTGCTCTCTTCGGCTCAGTATATCTGCCTTCTGATTGTTCTTGCCAGCAGTATACGCAATAGAGAAATTGAAGTCGGAGAGTAGCTCCATCCACCGAACCTGCTTCGCCGTGAGAACCTTCGTCGACATGAAGTATTCCAGCGATCGGTGATCTGTATAGACGTCGATTCGGTGGCGTACCGATGCTAATTCTGGCCTCCATTTTGCGAACGCTTTGACGATGGCGAACAGTTCCTTGTCGTGGATCTCCCAATTGATCTCATGCCCAGATAGGACGTGACTGTAGAAGCTTACAGGATACCATCGCTTGTCGGGGTGTTCCTGAGAAAGGACACCGGCTACGACTCCATCAGAAGAGTCTGTTTCCAGCTTCGTAGGCAATTCGGGGTTGAAGTGGTGGAGCGCCTGCACGGCTAAAAGCTGTCGGCGCATTTCTTCAAAAGCGTTCTCACATTCGTCAGTCCACAGGAACGGTTCTGAGGGGCTGGTGATAGTGGTGAGAGGCTTGGCTATTTTCCCGAAATTTCTGATAAATTGGCGGTAGAAGCCGCAGAATCCAAGGTAAGACTTCACGCCTGTGACAGTTGTTGGCCGGATCCAATTCCGGAGGGGTTCGATCTTCTCGGGATCCGCTTCGACACCGGTAGTAGTCAGGATATAGCCTAAATACTTTGTCCGGGTTACGTTGAACTCGCATTTCTTAATGTCGGCTTGTAGTCCTGCTTCTCGAAGCCGTTGGAGGACCTTATGTACGTGGTCCATGTGTTCCGCGGGGTCCTCGGAGTAGATTAGGATGTCGTCTAGGTAGGCAGTACAGAAGTCGTCCAAGTATTGCATAAGAACGTCGTTCATATACCTCTGATAGGTTGCGGGGCCGTTCGTTAGGCCAAACGGCAGCACTTTGCATTTGTAGGATCCATACCGAGTCCGGAAGGTCGTGTACTCCTCGGAGTCGGGGTCCATTCGTATACGATGGAAGGCTTGCCTAATGTCTAGCTTCGTGAAGATTTTTGCTTTCGACACCCGTCCTAGTAGTTCGTCGATATGCGGGATAGGGTAGGGGTCGTTACGGGTAAGTCCGTTCAACTTCCGGTAGTCGATACAAAATCTCAGTTTGCCATCTGCCTTCTTCACGAACAGTATAGGGGAGGCAAACGGGCTATTGCTATTGACTATAAAGCCCTTCTCGAGGTTCTCTAATAGGTATTGCTTAGTCGCCTTAAGCTCTTCGGTGCTTTGTCGGTATAGTGGCGAAAAGGCATTTGGTAAAGGGGCTTCTAGTTGTATCTTGTGATCGTATATGCGATGCGGGGGAAGCTGATCAGATTCCGACTTCGAGAAGACATTGGAATAGTTGCAGTGCATATGCGGAAGCTTGTCCCGAATGAGGCGGAGCGTTTCCTCGTCCTCGGCCGCTTCCCTCTCTCGGATGATCTGGTCGATCTCGTGAGATGCTTGTCGTAAAGAACTCGGAGTCGCTTCGCATCATCTCATAGTGGAAAGCGTTTGCGCCAATCTCGCAAATTTGGACCGGCGTGAAGCTGCGTACCAGGGTCTGGCGTCGGGAAAGAGAGAAGACTCCGCTCCTCCCATGATTCTTTCTCTCATATGCGGATGGTCCGTTTCTTGGAGGTTTCGCCTCCACTTGCCCTAAGGGTCCGTCTTTATAGGTTTCCACGGGCGAGGCTCGTGTCCTTGGGGTTTTGGGGTGCAGGTGGGTCGTTCCCTCGTCTCGCACCGGGCTCGGTGGGGTGATCATAATAGCGTCACGATGGGCCGTTATCACTTTCATTGGTATCGAGCGTCTGCCCTCACGTCATCTGTCGTCATGGTCGATGGCATCGTCCCGCCGGTTCGCATCCGATTGATGGGCGGGGTGACGTATAGACAGTTCACGCGAGTGGTAGGGCAAGGTGATCTCTTTGCTCCAGCTAGGAGTAGGCGGGTACTCCTTTGGCCATACTAGCAGGCTCTTTGCAGAGTCGAGTAGGATTCGGAAGCGGCTAAAAAGCTTCTTCCCAATTATCACATCTTGCGCTCCGAGATCTAGGAGCACAAAGGGGCAGTTATATATTCGGCGTCCTTCGACTGTCAAGTGTAACCGAATATACTCCGATACGTAGCTTTGGATATTTCGCTGAAATCCACGTATGGGTACAGAGTAGGGCAGTTTCCGTATGGGGCTCTGAAGCGCTTTCGACAACCGTTGCGCGAAAAGCTTATTAATGACGAGGTAGCCATTTGCTCCTGTGTCTGCGAGTGACTTTGTTTGCACCCCGAGTCCGTTCATACTCAGGGTTGTATCAACGAGAAATTGGGAGCCTCCCAAGAGCTCTCGTAAATCCAGTCCTTGCAGATCACATTTGCGTAGACCTAGGAAGGAGCCTTTCCCTAGGCCTCGTCGTTTTCCTCCAGGGACGCATCCGACTGGTGGGCGACTGCTTCCTCCCACTGCTCTTCGTCCTCAGGGGCTTCGCGGTCAATCTCCTTGACGGTGGGGTTGAGCGGGCATTTGTCTTGGAAATGGCCCGGCTTGCCGCACTTGAAACAGTTCCCGGACGTAGCCGGCACGGCGGTCCGCACGCGGCCTGTAATGTCCGGCTTGGGGGCCGTGGGCGTAAAAGGAGTCCTCTGGAAGGAGACCAGAGGGCTTCTTGTAGGCCTCGGCGGTTGGGTTCTTCCGGGCTCAGCGGGTGTGAACCTAGATGAGCTCAGACGAGCGGGTCCTCGGGAGCTCGACTCGCCGCTCTTGGACGGGAAGCTTAGCTCGTTGTTCCGGCGTCGCTCCTGATCGAAGGCGGTGAGTTCTCGGACCATAGTGTGGTAGTCTCCCTTCCATTGACTTTTGATAACCGCTACGCGGCTACGGAATTGAGGGGTCAACTTGTTCCACATGTACCGACACCATTCCGACTCTGTGACCTGTCCCGTAATAGCTGCACTTTGGAAGCGAGCTTTGAACTCTGAGAAAGTCTCGTTGGTATGTCCTTTCTCTCCCATTTGGAGGTCGTCGAAGAGGTTCCGGGCCTGTTCCGTTTCGTTGCCAGTGAGGTAATATGAACCCAACAGGTCCATCATCTCGTCGGCACTCCGAAACCCATGTGTCGCGGATAGGTATTGGGGTTCGAGGTATTTCTTTGCCAGGCCAGTCGTAGTCCCCCATATCAACGCTCTTCTCGAGACGTCGGTAGGGTAGTGATCCTCATTGACTACGAGGCGGTCCCGAATGGACGCGCTCCATTGCATAAAGGTATGTTCTATCCCATCGCTGAGCGGCGTAATCTTCTCAGAGATGGTGGATTTCTTGTAGCGATTCGGAGGGTCTTCGGAATACATCCTCGGAATCGATGGAGAACGAGTGTTTCGAAGAGGCGGCAACTGAACTGTCTCGGGGTGTTTCGTATAGGGGAAGTTCGTCGCTCCTCAACTTCGACGGTGTCCACCTGTGGCGTGGACGGTATTCTGGTCTGGGTTGCCGCTAGGTTGGCTATCATTTCCTTGATCTCTTGCATCTGGATCTCGAGGTTTGCCATTCGATCCGGTATGTCATCGGTGGGTGCAGCGGTCGTAGCTGCAGCGGTGGTTTGTCTCGTTGACATTCGTGACGGTTGACCATCATTGTCTTGGGGGATGTTTGAGGTCATTTTCCTCATATTGGTTCGGGAGTGTATCGGTGTCGATACGAAAGAGTTTGACTTCCGGTAGCTCGTAGCTATCAACACTCTTGTTCACAATTGCCTCTGTGCTTGAGGGGGTTCTTAAGGATCTCGTATCCTATTCGGCGCCAACGCGTCGGCGACTTTACCAGCTTGCTCTGCAGGATCAAACCCTGATCCACTGGTTGTCCGTGAGTTCTCTGGGGTCACGGCTATTTGAAGTCGTCAGGTCTCTACTTCGAAATGTCACTGAGTCGCGGTCGGTGGTGTTTCGACAGTTCTCCTGAGTCGTTCCGTTGTGGGATATTATTTAAGTACGGCCGTCCCCGGCAGGCGTGATCTTTTTTGTATAATGTAAGGACACAGGGAATACGGCTCTCCGTAGGTGCATATGGGAGTGCGAGTCGGAGGTGATGCTGTATTCTATCCTATAGGTCTACTACGAAGGATACAAAAAAGATGAAGGTGTCACCCTGTATGGCTGTTCCCTTAAAATACCCGAAACCGCTCCGACTCAGCTAGCTCCCTGTTTGCCTAAGGCTTCCTTACGTTATGTGCCTAAGGCTGTCAGTCGCGACTGACCCGTAACGGCCCCGAGTCTCGATGGCGCCACGTGACGGCCGTAACTACCCCGAGTAAGGAGGCATCCTTACACTGTATATAGATCGAGCCACTGCTCGAGTGCTTCTCTTCTCTTTCCTTTCTTCTCTAGATTGAGTTTAATTCATAATACCCAACTGGCGCCCTATGCCTTGGTGAACCGTGACAGTGGAAGGACGTAGCAGCTCTCTTACCCTTATTCTTGACCTTCAGGGTGCGAGGCTCCTTGCCCTTATCAGCGGTAGTGAACTCGCGTTGGGCAAAGAGGAGGGAGGCCATAGCCTCACGGGTGGCGACCGAATCATCTTCCAGCCCAGCGTCCTCGTCACAGCGCAACAGTTCAAATAGGCGTCGGCCTTGAGCTGCAGGGCAGTGAGGGCATCCTTCTGATCAGGACCGACCTGCCTGGTTGTCAGCATATCCCACTAAGAAGGAAAAGGAGGCCTACCGGAACGCAGCGGTGGTTTCCTTGGAGACAGTCGCCGCACTTGTCCAAGCCAACAGGGACCCAGCAGATCTGTCCAGGATAGTTGTAATAGGTGACCGAACACTTGACGCAGCAGTCGCGGGAGCCTGCGCGAAGGGGACCAACAGACTCTGGAACTGGGCGGCGCGCAGAAAGCTTCCACCCCAGCGCCGTACGCATCTCCTTGGCGGCCAACTGAGCAGCGACCTCCTCCTCCTCCTCTGGAGCATCCTCAACCGAAGGTGATCGGTAGGGACGCACGGTGCGAGGGCGAGAGGTGGACGCAACGGAAGCAGGACCGAAGGGAGTAGGGGTGGCAGGTGACTCCAACTCGGGAGACCCAGACATCTGGGCGGAAGAGCGCTTGAGAGGGGTGGCGACAGGCGCCACTGTCTTCTTGGGCTGCTTGCGCGGAGCCATGATTGACGGAACTAATCCACAGATCAGTCCCTGAAGATGAAGGACGGAAGGGAGGTAAATACCTTGCGAAGAGGGAGTAAGCCTTGAAGCAAACCTTGGAAGAGGATCAAAAGGAAGAAGCCAAGAACCCAGAAGAGCGGGCACTTGGTGTGAGGTTGTGTGAGGAAAGTAGGAAGTTGGGTAGGAAGTGGGAGTTAAGCGCGATGCCCACAACAACTGGGGGTGGCCGCGGCACAACAACAAGGGGGGTCACGGGACCCCCCTGACAGGCGCGAGTTCGATAACAACAACCCACCCTACGCGCGAGCAAACAAGCCAAACAAGCCCAAACAAGGGCGCAATCAGCCCTGATCTCTATGCCTGGAATTGGGGGCAATTCCCTAGAAGGGGGAGGTAATTGTAAGGCGGCCCTCACGTGAGGGCACGTGAGGTGTCACGCTCTTACAGTGGACCTGGCGGGCTCGGTAAATTAGGGCCTACGGGTTCCTGTATATAAGGGGCTGGAGGCTCGGAGTGAGGCCTCCAGTCAATAGTCGCTGTATATACGTAGACCTATTGTTACGCATTGAATCCTACTTCCTACCTACTGATCTGGTTCCCTGAGCTCCCGTGTGACCCTGGGTCCTACGCCTTTACATCTGTCCTGGAATTGATCGTGTTGTAAAGCCCTTTGAAGGGCTCATCCTCCAGTAAAGCCCAGTCTCATCCATGTTGTAAATATTGTCCTCTAAAAACTCCCCCGCAATAGTTTGTATAGCCTTCATTTGTTCTTCTGCAGTGACACCAATAGATCCAGCTTCGCCATGTAGACTTCGATATAATATATTATGCCGTTGTCTGGCATAGGTAGTCCACGGTATTGTGGTAGCTGATTCCAGATAATCTTCGCCTTTGATTGTAAGATTTCTGTAGTTGTAATGCCACCACGCTCTTCAATAAGCCTCTGCCAGTCGTAAAAAGCAGCTTCTAATTCAGGCCAGGCGACAGCGCGGCGACGCTGAGCTTTAGAGCTGTTTGTTTCCAGAGTATTAGAAGTATCGTCAAGGTCCAAAAATCGAGAGCTAAGGGATTCTGAGACTGTAGATTGGCTAAGTCGACGATTGTATTTCTCGAGAAACCACTGTCTAGTGGCCTTTTGTGTAGGTTTCGGATGGTGAGATCGATGCCAGGTTCAGAGGGCTTTTCCCTTTTCGAGAGACATAGAATAGAGCTTTTTCGAAGGCATTTTGAAGGTATTCTAAGAGTAGTCCAGTAATTAGTTTAAGTCGATAATTGGGAAAAGGGACTCAATATCATGTGTATCGTGATTTTTATGACGAATGGAAGGATCCGAAGAAAGTTATTGAGTTATCCAGAAAATTGACTAATCGTGTATCAACTTAACGAGATAATACTGTACAACTGGCAGCGTCTTCCCGCCGGGTGGATCAGACCGGGGGGTGGGGGTACTTTTTTAGGTTACCAAGAGCTTGGCTGCTCCACTAAAACTGCGCTCCCGTTATATTCTTATTTTTGGGACGAGCGTTAAAGAAGGCTCTATGCCCCGAAATTGCTTGAGAGCACGATGTTGGAATTTGTCACTCAGAGTTGTTGTTGGTGGCAGCGAATGGTGTGATAGTGTTTAGACGCTCGCGTTTCAAACCAGGCGCGCCACTATTTTACCCCTGAACTCAGACCCCAGACCCCTGACCACCCCTGGGAAAATGCTATCAGACATCCAACAGACAGAATAGTATCACAGGGCTCCAGCACGTAATCTCCATGATTTCAAGTTCCGATAGCTGTAACAAACTCGCTGAATGCTCGAAGCCCTTTATATTCTAAGCTTCATGCGTCTGCATTTATTGCGTTTATTTTGTCAAAATAAGGGGTGGTTGCTCTGACCTGAATCCTGAGGCGTGCGGTGGCTACCTACTAGCGTGCGTCATGGGGGACTGACCCCAGACCGGACCATGGGGCGGTCCGGTCCCAAATCTTCAACCCAGACTGCGGTCCGGTCTGAAGCCAAACAGTTTTCACGGCACTACTTGAACATTTTTCACGTGGTTTTAGATAGATTGGCAATTACTATAATTATTACTATATGTCTGTATTACACTACGACTCTAGAATTTCTCGACCAGACTGTGACTTGTTATGGACTTGACTTAATTCGGTTGTCTCCGTTGTCCCCTTCTGGTGTATGTTGAGCCCATTATCTTTCTGTGGCCTCTTTGCAATAGAAGGCTTTGTAAGTGAAGGTAGTGAATAACCACCCTCGTTTTGGCTTGGGGGCAGCCCTTGTAAATCGTCGACCTCAAGGTCAATAAAGTCAAGTGTGTCAACCTGACTTTGGTAATGAACTTGTCTATGTAGGTCTTGGTTCTGGGGTTGCGATTGCCGGACCCTAGGCAACTTATGAAGACCTTGTCGCTCTGATTGATGTATCGGTTCATGATTTCCGTCTGTCCATCAGTCTGCTTATGATAGGCAGTCAACAGCTTAACATTAACGCCGATAATTCGACAGAACTCCTGCCAAAAGGATGATACGAATTGGGGTCTGCGGTTGCTTACAATCGACTCTGGAGTGTGTCCGAATCGGTATATCCATTCGATGAACAATTGTGCCATTTGCTGGGCAGTTGTGGTTTTGTAGCAAGGTATGGTCACTGAACTCTTTCCGAGTCGGTCCATAAACACTAAGATGCTGTCGTATCCATGCTTGTCCCTTGGGAACTCCTTGAAGTCCATGGTGAGGTGTTGCATAGGATATTCGGGTACGGGCAGCGGGTGTAGGAATCCTTGTTGCTTGGTGACATTGGTATGAGAAAGCCAACATGTCACACAATTCCTCACATAGCGCAAACAATCTGCTTCCATCCCGACCCAGTGGTACTTTGGGGCAATCAATTGATAGGTTTTCCAGCTGCTAGGATGTGCCACCGACACCTGGTCATGCGCTTCTTGGATTAGTTTCTTACATAGCTCGGTGTGGCGATTTACACATAGCCAGCCTTTGTCTAGAAGAAGCTGGTCGTTCATCGCGAACACGTCAGGTAGGGGGTGTTTTGCGCATGTCTCTGTAAACGACTCTCTGTTGTCCGCACATAAAGCCTCTATTAAATCGAAAGGCATCTGGGGCTTAGAGTGTTACGGCTAAGTACTAGTGCTATGGCTAGCGCTTACGGCTGCAACCTCACATGATGGATAACATTGGATATCATGGATATCATGGATATTATGTTATCCATGTTATCCATGGATATCCCTTTGGCACGACGCCACTATATAAGTAGATAGTATTTCCTTAGATAGGAGCTTCGTGCTCAACTCAATATAGTATTCTTTACAATACTGTAACGTGTTACTTGGAAAGCCTTTGTGTCTAATCCACTGCCTCCACTGTCGAGTCAACCTTATGCAAGGAACCTCTGTGTCTTCTATCGTTTAGAAGTCAGCGTTACATAGAGGTGTCCATCGAATTAATGGATGCTATGTAGCTCCCCTGAGTTCGGTGCTGATTCGGAGGTGCAGGCGGCTTGGACCTAACAATACCCTCACCCTACTATCAAGTTTGACTTTCTGCTGCGTTACCAAGTCCTAGTCTCTTCGGCTCAGAATATCTGCCTTCTGGTTATTTGTGCCCATGGTGTACGTAATGCAGAAGTTGAAGTCGGAGAGTAGTTCCATCCCGAACCTGCTTCATGGTGAGAACCTTGGTAGACATGAAATATTCTAGCGAACGGTGGTCAGTGTAAACATCGACTCAGTGGCGCACCGAAGCCAACTCGGGCCTACATTTTCCAAAGGCCTTTACTATTACGAATAGTTCCTTGTCATGGATCTCCCAGTTGATCTCGTGTCCGGATAGGACATGACTGTAGAAGCTTACAGGGTACCACCGCTTGTCAGGGTGTTCTTGAGAGAGGACACCAGCTACGACTCCATCGGAGGAATCTGTCTCCAGCTTCGTAGGCAATTTGGGGTTGAAGTGGTGAATTGCCTGTACTGCTAGGAGTTTCTGTCGCAATTCCTCAAAAGCAGCCTCACATTTGTCTGTCCATCGGAACGGCTCTGAGGGACTAGTGATGGTCGTGAGGGCTTTGCTATTTTGCCGAAATTGCGAATGAATTGTCTATAGAAGCCACAGAATCCCAGATAGGACTTCACACCTGTAACAGTGGTCGGTCAGATCCAGTTACGAAGGGGTTCGATTTTGTCGGGATGCTTCAACACCGGAGGTAGTGAGAACGTAACCCAAGTATTTTGTCCTGGTGACGTTGAACTTGCATTTATTTAAATCGGCTTGGAGTCCAGCTTCTCGGAGACGCTATAGGACCTTATGCACATGCTCCATGTGTTCCATAGGGTCCTCTGAATAGATTAGAATGTCATCTAAGTATGCGGTAGAGAAGTCATCTAAATATTGCATCAGGACGTCATTCATATACCGCTGATAGGTTCCGGGACCGTTCGTTAGTCCAAACGGCAGCACTTTGCACTTATAGGATCCATAGCGAGTCCGAAAGGTCGTGTACTATTCCGAGTCGGGGTGCATCCATATGCGATGGAAGGCTTGTCTGATATCTAGCTTCGTGAAGATTTTTGCTTTCAACACCCATCCTAGTAGTTCATAGATATGCAGGATGGGGTAGGGATTATTCCGGGTGAGACCATTTAACTTCCGGTAATCGATGCAAAATCTTAATTTGCCATCTGCTTTCTTTACGAATAGTATCGGGTGTCATAACTGACATTCGTTGCACTCAGTTTGCTATCAAACTCAAGAGCAAACTTAGAAATCTCCTCCTCAAACCTACAAGTCACTATACATATTTTGGCTTATCACACCAACAACAAGAGCAATACTACTCAACGATTGCTACAACCCTCTATGATTCATTACACGTCATTGCTCCTTAGTTACTGCGCCAATATGACCACATAGCATATCTCTACAACCCTCTATGATTCATTACATGACATCACTCCTTAGTTACTGGGCTAATACTACACATGACATATCTCTATCAACTAGAGGCCTAGGAACATGAATGATAGCTCCAAAAGCTTCTACAACCCTCTATGATTCATTACACGTCATCGCTCCTTAGTTACCCACAAGATTGGTTAAGTTATGGCATAATTTGTCTATAGGGGTACTCTGACCTTGGACCTCCTTTCACTTCCTATAGGCTAGGAACCTAGGTTCTATGGGATTCTCTTACATCGACTACAGTTACCAAGCCTGGTTAGTCATGGAAAGTCTTGGAAAATTAGAGAACTACACTCCTTTAGCATAAATAGGATTGCCCTTTCCTTAAGAAAGGGCAAGCAGACAATACAGTAAATCAACTATCACATACTTCCACATCTTTTCCAAGCTTCCAAGCATTGATCTTGTTACTTCTTGTTTCTGAAAAGTCAGTGAGGTGTTAACCTCTGACTTATCCCTGAGTTCTCAGACTCAACATTTGTTACAACTTGTCTAAACCACTCCACTATATCATACACCTGATTGCTGCATTGTGGAATAGTCTAAGCTACGACCCTTTGGCTCTGTTTCCTAAGACAGTGTGTTGTCTTAGTAAAATCACCCCTTCCTTGGGTGGCTAGATTCTCACATCTGGTGCACCCACCATTACATCGGGGATGCGAAGGGGCTATTACTGTTGACAATGAATCCTATTTCCAAGTTTTTTCAGTAAGTATTGCTTGGTAGCCTTAAGTGTAACGCTGACTTCTAAACGATAGAAGACACAGAGGTTCCTTGCGTAAGGTTGACTTGACAGAGGAGGCAGGGGATTAAACACAAAGGCTTTCCAAGTAACACATTACAGTATTGTAAAGAATACTATTTTGAGTTGAGCACAAAGCTCCTATCTAAGGAAATACTATCTACTTATATAGTGGCGTCGTGCCAAAGGGAACTGTAAGGAACTGTACAGGTTCTAACAGTTTCATCCTAAGGAACTGTAGGAACTGTACAGGTTCTAACAGTTTCATCCTGAGGAACTGTAGGAACTGTACAGGTTCTAACAGTTACATCCTAAGGAACTGTAGGAACTGTAGGAACTGTAGAAGTTCCAACAGTTCTCACAGCTCCATCCTGCAGAGTGGGGTCCTGTAGCGTGACCTACTCGGCTAATAGCTCTGCCGATAGCCGTAACAGATACTGCGACTCAGACTATGCAAGTGATAAATCCCAACGCAAGTCAGTCCTTGGAAACACATTCCTATTTGCAGGAGGTGTCATTTTACACACTTCAAAGCGACAGCAAACTGTGGCACAGTCAACTACAGAAGCAGAATACTACGCACTCGCGAAGGCAGTTTCAGAAGCACTCTGGCTGCAACAGATCATGAAGCAGATGATGTACACTGGTGATAACATTCAAGCTATACAAATCTATGGAGACAACCAAGGCTCACTAAGCTTGGCTGAAAACCCTGAGTTTCATCAGAGAACTAAGCACATTAATGTAAAGCACCACTTCATTAGGGAGCACATCGAAAAGGGAACTATCGACTTATGGTATGTGGAAACCGCCAACATGGTAGCCGATGGACTTACCAAGCCACTACCCGCCACACAACATAAGAAGTTCATACAAAAACTCCAGATGAAGGTGGTCACGGTCTAGGAAAGGGCCGATTCAGGCACACAAAGAGGTGTGTCAAAATAAGGGGTGGTTGCTCTGACCTGAATCCTGAGGCGTGCGGTGGCTACCTACCGAGGTAGCGCACCTCACTCGGAGTATATAGATTCTGTAGATTGCTTAACTCTAATAACAACAAAACAATCACATACACCAGTGCTCTGCTGTTCACCATTATTAGTTTACTTCTACCGCTGTACTGAGATAATCCACTTAGTTCAACATATTTGAATGAATATATGAAGCGTTTATGCGATACTTTTCAGGGATAAATGTAGTCTCTTGTGCTTATGCTATAATTTATACCGTACATGAATCATATCGTTAAATCGCATCTATTACAACCAACTCAGGCTATCTTCCACTTCCTACCCATCACAACCCTGTCATGGGTAATAAACCGAGCCGCCTGGCAGCTCAACAGGACTATACCGCCTCTCCCTTTGACTTTCCGGCAACTCATAAACCCCCCCACTACGAGACACATCACCGCCCTCTTTCTCCTGTACCCCTAGCCCATACTCACCCTCCTTCTCAAAGACGCCTGTAGTACGCGCCTTTGGCCCCCTTTTGTTGTAGGCGTTGAAGAGATAGAAACTCCGTCGTGTCGACTCGGTGGGAATGGGGGAGGCTGCGCGGTTCCGTTGGAATTTTCGCAGGAAGAGGACTGCGAGGATGATAAAGGCTATGAGGGCTACGCCGCCAATTGCACCCCCTATTATGGCACCTGTGCTGTTGGGTGTAGATGCGGGTGCTACTGGAGCTGTCGTGGCGCCAGAGGGATTTTCCCCTGAGCTATTCGTCGGAGACTTGGCGGTTTCCTCCGGGCCTGTGCTCGATGTAGGTGTGGGAGGTTTTGATGGGGAGTCGCTAGTAGTAGAGTCCGTAGTTGACGGCGGGGTTGAACTTGGAGTTGGGGTTGGAGTTGGGGTTGGAGTTTGACCTGGTGGGGTTGAGTTCGCTGAAGGCGTTATGGTGACAGTTGAGGCCGCTTTCGTCTGCGAAACCGTCTTCGCCGCTTCAGCTGCGTTGGACGACCACACGATCGCAGCCGGGCAATCGGTACCGCCACCAACTGGCTTTTCCGCCAGTTCGGCATGACAGGCAAGAGGAAACTCCGTTTTGTCTTGCAGATATTGTTCCATAACATATTCGAAGGGTCCTTTAGAATCGACAAAGAATGAGCTAGCTGTAAAAAACAATGCATATTAGTTACACTGGCACCTGTAATTGTAGAAGGGAAACCAACGAACCTAAAACTAGATTATTTGCATCTGTTTTATTCTGACACCACATCCGCAGGATTGTGGTGGGAAGGGTCGAGGTCCAATCCAACAACACCGAGTCTATCGTGTTGGCTTCCAGGTTTTCGCCCTTCACCGGAGTCTTCCAAACCGCCTTTTGTGCCTGCACTCCGGCATATTGAATGTCGAAGAGAAGAACCCCAACCCAGAAGACCACTAGGCGGCGCATCATTTCAAAAACGAGGTAAAAACGGAGCAACAAAGAAATGGTTGAGAATACCAGGAGCGACCACCATGCCAAAGATATGTAAAAATCGTCACTCATCAACACCATTCCGTTCTCGACATTTCCATACTCAGTACTATATAGGCGCCGCTACCCATGTTCAGATACAGATCTAAAAAAGGGTTACGCTTCAACTGACAGGCTAGGGAAGCATTGGTAGCAAGAGCTTATAGATTGCCGGCTGGCGGCTCCACTGGATGGCGTTAATCTTTCCTGCTTCAGACCAAAATGTTGCTGTCAGTGTTGGTGTTTGAAGATGCGGGCAAATCAGGCGTCATCTTTCTACCCTCAGTTAACCCCTGCATGTACTGTACAACACAGCGCCAGCGCGTAGTATTTTTATACTAAAGTTGCGCAAGGCAGATTCGAGGTAAACTAAAGGCTTCAGGCTCATTATATTTATTCTAAGCTTGGTTCATTTATATTTATTTGTGTGAATAGTAAGCCTTCGCCCTATGATTTTTTTAAAGATAAGAGTAATCAAGTGCTGACTTCGGAGTTCTGAGGTGAGGCGAAAGGGGCTCAGTGAGGGGTACGGTAGAGGAGCACATCGCGTAGCACGGCGCGTAAAAGTGCCCTAAAGGCAAAACCCCCCAAAGAAATGTCGGCGATCTATTCCGGGACGCAAAGAGCCAGAAAACCATTGGCCCATTGGCGTACTGATGTACAGTACGGAGTACAGTACGGAGTATTTCAGGGGCATTTGGCGGGGACGTGGCGGGCCGCGGCTGTCATCTGAACCCTTTGACCGCACATAAATGTCATCGTTACGTTACTTAACAGCAGCTTCATCTCCATCAATACTGATGAACATGTGCCAGCACCGTCGCATTACCCTTTTTTAATATTAAATGTGAGGTTCATCTGAAAGACGATGCTGACCAGATCATGGCTACCTAGAAAGAGGCTATTGGTCATCACCATCGCAATCGCAATCATCATCGTCTTCACAACTGTCTCAGATCTACACAATCGGTCGTCTGAACTGGTCACCGCCCTACATCTCCCTTCTTACGGAGGCAGCAATACAGCAGAGCAGGAGGCCTGTAAGCAGTCCCCCTCTCCCTCCTCAGCGGCCAGGACACCTACTGTATGAACCCGCCAGCTAACCTGCAACAGCATCTCAAGTGGCAACCACAACTCTCCTCGACGCCCAAGCACCCAAATATAACTATGTCAAAGCAATACTAGACCCCAAAGACGAAGAATTCGAGCGACTCCTGTGCCCGGCGCTTGCTATGAAGCGCTACGACTATCTTCGAGTCGATCATGGAGATGCGAAAGCCACCGATAGGCAGATAAAATACTTTTTTGCGCTCAATCTGCGACAATGCGTAGGCATACTCCCTCGATTGCTGGGATCCGTTGTGGAAACCGTGCGGTTTCTCGGTCCCGAAAACTGCGCTTTGTCGATAGTGGAAGGGCATTCCGATGATGGGACTTCTGAAGTGCTGGATGCGCTGCGCGTAGACATGGAAAACCTGGGACTGGAATTTCACCTCCAAACCAGCGACATCGATCCTAAGCAGGGTGACCGAATTGAAGGTCTTTCAGGCCTTCGAAACTTAGCCCTCGAACCACTGCTCAAAAATTCGGCTCGGTATTCCCCAGACACAGCGGTGGTTTTCGTCAATGACGTCGCCATATGTATGGAGGATATGCTGGAGCTGGTCCACCAACGCGTCTTTCAGAATGCGGATATGACATGTGCGATGGACTGGTCAGATATAGACCCCGCTCCCATCTTCTACGATATCTGGATCGCGAGAGCCATGAATGGGGACACATTTTGGGAGATCCCCCCGGACGGAGGGTGGCGATTTTCCTCGAATCTGTTTTGGAACCACCCAGTGTCCCGTCAGCGATTCGATGAGCACCAGGCCTTTCAAGTCTTTGCCTGCTGGAACGGCGCTGTTGTCTTCAGTGCAAAGCCTTTGATTGAGAAAAATATACGATTTAGGAAGTCGAAGGCTGGTGAGTGTTATTCGGGCGAACCGCGATTGTTCTGCAAGGACTTGTGGTTGGAGGGGTATTCCAAGATTGCGGTGGTCCCGTCGGTTAATTTGGACTATTCGGATGGGTCTGCTAAGAAGGCCAAGGCGTTGCACGGGTATGTTTCTGATGCGGTGAAGGCGGAGGGCAATGATAAGTCGTTGAAGATTGCGTGGGATGATAAACCACCTGAACAGGTCAAGTGTATGTCTGATTTTTCGGACCAATCTTGGGTGCCCTGGAATCAGGGATTTGAGTCTGATAGTTGAATGTATTAACCCATCTAATCTAATCTTGCTCCTCGTAAGCTAGTTTACATAACAATGTACTTGCACTCGAACTGCTATGTGGCTACTCGGCCTTGCATCCACCAGCCCCGCTGCGTTCCAACAACGCCTGGCCTTGCTGGTGGATGGCCGCATTTTTAGCCAGCTGCAGTTGGGAGGATTGCTAAGATATGACTGGAAGAGCTCGATCACTGGAGTCTCTTTCGCTCGCTGTTGCCTATACACTTGCTGCAGTGCCAGCAACGTCTTCATACATCGGTAACAAGGCTGTCAGTGTTGGATTCCTCCATATGGTTGGAGAATCGCATTAGAGTAATATATGTATATAAAAGTGCGAGAGGTAGCCTTTAATGCCGCGAATCTGTCACACTTCAAAACCAGTGCAACTATATATATCTATTTATTTTCAGCAGATAATAACTGTGATATATAGATATTAGTAGGTCTGGCCGGCCACATCAAGGAAGGTGGAGAGATGACAAGAAGCAACTATGGGAGATCAACGATATTATCTTGAACAGCAACTAACTCAACTTAAGAATTAGAATTTGACACATATTATACCCTGACAACGGTAGATCCGATCTCCCAGAGGGTTTCTATACAGAGGAAAGGTAAGACTACAGCCGCCGTCATCCGAAATTTAAATGCTGAGAAGTATGTTTTAAAGGGACGACCGAATGGAGCGACGCCTAGAGGCCGAAATCGCAATACATCTGGGAAAAGTGCCCAAAATGAGAGGCGAGCTGGCGGCACATACGACCCAAGCTATCAGCTACCAAGGGAAAAGATTGCGAATGCGCCTTATATTTGACGTGCTTTCGTCTGGAAGCGTTGCCTGAAAAAGAGGGTTGAGAATAGCGAAGGGAAAGGAGAGGGAGCACCTATACTAAAAGAGCTCTCTATAGGAGCACTAGTAGCAGGTATTTGTAAATACCTTCTAGCAATAGTAGATAAGATAGGGAATCTACTCTTATTTGCTTTCCAAAAGTCTAATGGAGAGATCTATAAATATTAGTATAAATATATAAAAGGGCAACTTACTTTAAAATGAGAAGTAGGTTCTAAAAAGTAAAAAGAGTAATCTCTGTCTCTAAATCTTCATTTAGATTTTGTGAATATAAAGCCTTTTCAAAGTCATCTAAAGAGTTATCTTCTTCTTGATTTTTATTTTTAATAAGAAGTAGCTCATTATCAAAATCAAGTTGTGAAGTTCTATAAATAGTTAGTATTATTTTATAAATCTTAAGTAATATAACTTACCTTAGGGGGGCCGGCCCTTTTTTCGTGACCATTGGAGAGGATTAATCGTATAAAAGGGTCTTAGACTGACCCACACTGTCTTATGTAGCTAATAATGTGGCTAGGAAAGGGCTTCATAGTATGATATTTTACTGCCAAGCCCATACTAGTAGCATTTCCGGAAGGTAATATTCTGACAGCCAATCAGTGTTACTATACGAAGACGATTCTGACATAATCTGTAACGTACATGTATAGCGAAAGCGCCAAACAAGCGAAAGCGCCAAAATTATCTACCCTCACGACAAACATTGCGATAAATCTACCACAACATTAGAAATCAATTGAAACTACTCGGAGTCCTCTTCCTCAGAGGTGTCTATTACAATCTGACACGTGCGCGCATTGTGCCCAGTCTCACCACACTTGCCACAGCGACGGGCACGGGTTTCTTCCCTTGGCTTCCGACCACGGCTTGCCCTTATTTCCTGCTCTACCTGCTGCACAACATCCCTCTCATCCTGTAGCTCTTGCGCCCCTTGTTGACTAAGTGATCCTCCTTGCTGTAGTCATGTTTTCCTAGCTCTCCGGCGCTTGCTTAGTACTTCATTTGCCTGTCGTAGGTTTTGGTTCTCTCCCTTTAGCAGTGCTAATTGATGCATTATTTGCGATGCACCCTTTGTAAACTGGTCAACAGCTGCATAGATTGAGGTTGGAGAGCTATTTTGATGGCGTGAAATCCGAGTTTTAATAAATGTAGACTGTGACATAGCTTCAATTGGGTTGTTTGGTGTCTGAGAAACCCAAGGTTGAGCAGTACCTGGGCGGGAGCTTGGAGGCGTTGGTGTCCTTAACTTAAGATCAAGTGTAGATATCACTCTCTCAGGGTCAAATGGAAGAAGCCCTGCCCCTCGGAACCCGCCTCGAATGTTACTTTCTGTCATTGTAGTGTTAAATGCAGCGTGGAAGGCAGGAAAGAAGTCATCCTTTGTAATATGAGAAATATGAGCCTGCATCATATCTTCAATTTGCCGACCATAGGCCTGCTTTAACGGGCCAAAACAGCCAACATCAAGTGGCTGGAGTAGATGAGAAGAGTGAGCAGGCATACAAAGCGTAATAATGTTGTGTTCCTTGCAGTACTCCTCAAACTCATCTGAGTGGTGGCTCTCATGACCATCAAGGACTAACAAGCGATAACCACCAACACTCCGGGCCTTTGTATGCTTCTCAAAGTGCTGAATCCAATCCATGCCTCTCTCGTTTGTAGTCCAGCCATTTTCAGTAACAGAAATCGCTTGAAAATCCACTATTCTCATACCAAGATGTAAGGTGGTTTTTGCCTGCAACAATGATAAATGGTGGTACTGCCCAACCTTGAGAACTAACGCCTTGGATTACTGTAACCCATTCCCGATTACCAGGCTGTACCTTCTTTGCTTTTGCCCGCCCGTCTGAGCTTGTTACAACCATAGCAGTTGAGATAACGCCCATCATAAACCCAGTCTCATCAAAGTTGTACATATCTGCTTCATCGATACCATATTTCGCAATTGTGTTACGCACAAGCTCAAACCAGCCATTAATAACTTCTGGATCTTCGCACTTAGCCCTCTGGTAGTCGTATTTGCGCTGAAAGCATGTCTGGAGCTCTACACGCCGCTTAACAAAGTTTGAAGCCCAACGCGACCCAACGCGTGACGCGTCGCATGTTGCAAGTAGTCGACTTGCCATATCTTCAACAACAGACAGCCGAGGAGGAAACCCTTTGGCAGCTAGGTCGAGTATATACTGAACAAGGACGGACTCCTCTAGGTTAGTTAATTTCCATGAGTTGGCTTGGATATCGCGTCGTGAAGGTACACCTTCTAGACGACGACCTAGCTTGCGGTGGTCCACAGAATAGATCCTAGCAGCAACTCGAAGGCGTAACTTTGGGTCGCTTTGCATAGCCTGGATAGCTAGCACTAATTGGCTTTCATCGTTTTTATGGGGCATGTTTTGTTGTTGAGGAATTTAACATTTAGTTGGGGGGTTTGGTCACCGCATCATTTTGGCGCTTTCGCTTGTTTGGCGCTTTCGCTATACATGTACGTTATACTAAAATAGTATTAATAATAGTAATGAAATTAAGGCCTAACCAATAGAATTAATAAATAGAAACCTATGTGAGAGGCTACTGTCAGAATTAAATAATTCAACACACGTGATATTAAAATACAAAATATAATATAACGTGGTTTATCAGTACGTCGGACATATCAGTACCTCGGACACTTTTTCCAAAAACTTCACAATGTGTTTTTTCCACCTTTTATTATGTCAGTGATTACCCAAGAAGCAAAAATCATTCTAGCTATCAAGGCTATCCGAACATCAAAAAATCTAAGTCGTCGGAAGGCTGCTAAGCTCTATGAAGTACCTCATTCTACACTCTGCGACGGAATGAACGGCCGAACTACTGTCTACGAACGCCAGCCTGCAATGATGAAATTAACTATACTAGAAGAGGAGGTGGTTATTCGGAATATACTTGATATGGATTCAAGAGGATTTGCACCCTGGCTTGCTGGTGTAGAAGATATGGCAAATTTTATACTCGAATCGCGTGGAGGGAGGCGCGTCGGGAAGCTCTGGGCCCACCGATTTGTACAACGACGTCCAGAATTAAAGACACATTTTAATCGCGTTTACGACTTCCAAAGGGCCTTGTGCGAAGATCCTGAACTAATTGGCACGTGGTTTCGACTAGTGGAAAATATGAGGGCAAAATATGGTGTTTTGGACTGCGACTTCTATAACTTTGACGAAACTGGGTTTATGATGGGTGTGATTTGCCCTGCAATGGTTGTTACCCATGCAGATCGACTTGGCAGAGGTAAGGCAGTTCAGCCAGGGAATCAGGAATGGGCTACAGCGATTGCTTGTATCAACAGTGACGGCTGGAGTATTCCTCCATTTTTGGTAGTTAAAGGCAAGAATCATCTTGCAAATTGGTATACAGACGGCGGCCTTCCACACAACTGGGTTGTTAAACCGACAAGCAATGGATGGACAAACAATGAGACGGGTCTAGAATGGTTGAAACACTTCGACAAACATACTGCTGTTCGTGCAAGGGGTCCATATCGAATGCTGGTGTTAGACGGGCACGAGAGTCATGAATCGGCCGAGTTCCAAGAGTACTGCAAGGCACACAACATTATAACTCTTGGACTACCTCCCCACTCGTCTCATTTAACTCAGCCACTTGATGTCAGGTGCTTTAGTGTGTTGAAGCGGGCATATGGTCGGCAGATTGAGACCTTCATTAAGGCTCATATCAACCACATTACCAAGGTCGAGTTCTTTCTCGCCTTTAGAGCAGCATATCTGGAATCCATGACAGCCCAAAACGCCCAGTCCGGGTTCCACGGAGCTGGCTTAGTGCCTTTCGACCCGCAAGCAGTGCTTTCAAAGCTTGACGTGAGGTTACGGACTCCAACTCCCTCTAGACCCTCTACTGCCAACACCAACCCTTGGGTCTCCCAGACCACTTCCAACCCAACTGAAGCTCTTTCACAAACAACCCTCGTTCGAAATCGAATTGCCCGTCACCAAGGAAGCTCGCCAACTCCACCCTTCGGGACAGTTATTGCATTGGCAAAGGGTACAGAGCGACTAGCACATGAGAACACCCTTCTGTCTGCTGAGGTACGTACCCTTCGAGCAGCCAACGAAGCCCTTAGCAAACGCCGCAGGGCTAAAAAGGCTCGTGTCCGTGAAGGAGGTGCACTTATAGTAGAGGATGCACAGGCTATTATCGCACAGAAGGATGTGGATGAGCAGGTATGACGCGACGTACGTGCGGTTGGGGGTAGTCGCAAGGAGGGCCAACCGTCTAGGCGATGCTGTGGGATCTGTGGAAAAGCTGGTCATAATGCGCGAACTTGTCAAGAAGCTATAGATATGTCTAGTTCATCTGATTCCGCTTAGTTATAGTTAATTTAATATGTTATGGTTGATTTATTGATATTCAAAGTAGAATGCCAATGAAAAGTGTCCGAGGTACTGATATGTCCGACGTACTGATAAACCACGTTAAGTGTAATTAAAAACATTAAATTTATATTCCACTACAATTACAAATACTGTCCTATTATATTCCTTCATCAAGCACACTACGTAAATCCTCTCTACTACCAGAAGTACCGTTATCGTCATCGTACTGGTCATCATCCTTGTCATTCTTGTCATCCCCATACTGCCTTTGCCCTTCGCTACCACCATCCTACTCATCTGCTGAACCCCAGTCAATACTGTCCTTCAAGGTGCCTATTGATTGTTGTGCAATCTGGTCATCAATAAGTGGCATTTTCCTCTGCCGTCCATACATATCCTTAAATTTTAGCCGGGTAGGCTTAATGTTTTTATGCTGGTTCCTCGGATAGGCATCAAACCAATTAAGGAGCACCTGCCTAGAAACGCCGTTGCGAACACCATGATTCCTTTCGAAGTCAAGGTGTAGCTTTACCTTCACTGCCAATGAGATAAACCAGACCAAGTTAGTTAGCATGTATACTTGTATATATAATAGACACCGTACATTTAATCCAGAATGGCCCAGGAGCAATTGAGGCTGTCCCGTCAGGATGCAGTTCACTTGATTCTATTTTCTCATAGAAAAGGATATATCAGCTAGCCCAACAGAACACACTCTCTGCATCCACTACACTATAAACAGACTCAAACACATCCCATATTCAAGATGGATCATGTTCGTTCTGCATAGCGAATATACCTGGCTTTGCAAGGGTTTTGCTAACCCACTCCTGTACATGTTCAGATAAGTTACCATATAAAGGGTTGAGTAGTCATACCATCATGCATGTCATACTGACATTCGTTGCACTCAGTTTGCTATCAAACTCAAGAGCAAACTTAGAAATCTCCTCCTCAAACCTACAAGTCACTATACATATTTTGGCTTATCACACCAACAACAAGAGCAATACTACTCAACGATTGCTACAACCCTCTATGATTCATTACACGTCATTGCTCCTTAGTTACTGCGCCAATATGACCACATAGCATATCTCTACAACCCTCTATGATTCATTACATGACATCACTCCTTAGTTACTGGGCTAATACTACACATGACATATCTCTATCAACTAGAGGCCTAGGAACATGAATAATAGCTCCAAAAGCTTCTACAACCCTCTATGATTCATTACACGTCATCGCTCCTTAGTTACCCACAAGATTGGTTAAGTTATGACATAATTTGTCTATAGGGGTACTCTGACCTTGGACCTCCTTTCACTTCCTATAGGCTAGGAACCTAGGAGATGGTTCTATGGGATTCTCTTACATCGACTACAGTTACCAAGCCTGGTTAGTCATGGAAAGTCTTGGAAAATGAGAGAACTACACTCCTTTAGCATAAATAGGATTGCCCTTTCCTTAAGAAAGGGCAAGCAGACAATACAGTAAATCAACTATCACATACTTCCACATCTTTTCCAAGCTTCCAAGCATTGATCTTGTTACTCCTTGTTTCTGAAAAGTCAGTGAAGTGCTAACCTCTGACTTATCCCTGAGTTCTCAGACTCAACATTTGTTACAACTTGTCTAAACCACTCCACTATATCATACACCTGATTGCTGCGTTGTGGAATAGTCTAAGCTACGACCCTTTGGCTCTGTTTCCTAAGACAGTGTGTTGTCTTAGTAAAATCACCCCTTCCTTGGGTGGCTAGATTCTCACATCTGGTGCACCCACCATTACAAAAAGCCCTTAAGGAATGGATTACTACGCAGTATAAGCAAGGTCTTGGAGCTACAAAGCAGATGACTCTTGCAGCTGTTTGCCATATTCTACAGCTGAAGCCACTGCCTTCTTATAGTTGGCTTACGAAGTTTATTAAGAATGACCTCGCTGATTTCCATGTTATAAAGACGAAGTCTATTTCTCAACACCGGGTTGAAGCACAAAATGAGAGTGTGCTCGAAGAGTGGTTTTCTGAATACCATGACTTCATTAATACTCAGAATATACAGCCAGACTGCATATGGAATATGGATGAGACTGGTTTTCAACTAGGAATTTGTAAGGATGCCTTCTTGTCTCTCATTCTAGGGAGTAGACTCCGGGTGGCCGCGGGGTCACGTGTGATCATTTAAATGGCCTAACCGAGTCGGAACCGAGTCGGATGGGTTTCGGATACTTGAGAAAATCGACTGACGGGGTTCCCCCATCATCTTTTTTGTATCCTTCATAGTAGACCTATAGGATAGCATCCGTTTAGCCTCCGACTCACACTCTCATATGCTATTACTGTTAGTTGGGTGCCCTGTGTCCTTACATTATACAAAAAAGATCACGCCTGCCGGGGACGGCCGTACTTAAATAATATCCCACACCGGAATGACTCAGGAGAACTACCATTACACCATCGACTGCGACTTGGTGACGTTTCAGAGGAGAGACCTGACGACTTCAAATAGCCGTGATTCCAGAGATCTCACGGACAGCCAGTGGATCAGGGTTGATTCTTCAGAACAAGCTGGTAAATTCGCCGATGCGTTGGCGCCAAATAGGGTACGAGATCCTTAAGAACCCCCTCATATCACAGAGGAAATTGTGGACAAGAGCGTTGATAGCTACGAGCTACCGGAAGTCAAGCTCTTTCGTATCGGTACCGATACACACCCGAGGCAATATGTCGAAAAAGCCGACATCAAATATACCCCAAGACAACGATGGTCAACTGCCCAGAATGACTACGAGACAAACCACCGCTGCAGCTACGACCGCTGGGCCATCCGAAGACATCCCGAGTCGAATGGACCACCTCGAAGCACAGATACAGGAGGTCAAGGATCTACTAGTTATCCTGTCGGCATCCCAGACCAGAATCCCGTCCACACTGCCGGTGGACACCCCCATACCCACAGTCGAAGCTACGGAGCAACGAACGCCTCGTACACGAAACACCCCCGAGACAGTTCAATTGCCGCCTCTTTGGAACACTCATTCTCCATCGATTCCAGGGTCATCACAAATGCACACCGAGGACCCTCCAAATCGCTATAAGAAATCAACCATCTCTGAGAAAATCCTTCCTCTCAGCGATGGGGTAGAACATGCCTTCTTACAATGGAGCGCTTCGATTTGGGACCGACTCGTAGTCAATGAGGACCACTACCTTACCGACGTCTCGAGAAGAGCGTTGATATGGGGAACTACTACCGGCCTGGCGAAGACCTACCTAGAGTCCAAATACCTGTCCGCTACGCATGGGTTCTGCAGTGCTGAGGAGATGATGGATCTACTAGGTTCATACTACCTCACAGGCAACGAGACGGAACAGGCCAGGAACCTCTTCGACAACCTGCAAATGGGAGAGAAAGGGCATGCTAGTGAAACCTTCCCAGAGTTCAAGGCTCGTTTCCAAAGTGCAGCTATCACAGGACAAGTCTCCGAGTCGGAATGGTTTCAGTACATGTGGAACAAGTTGACACCCCAATTCTGCAGCCGCGTCGCGATCATCAAAAACCAATAGAATGGAGAATACCAGACCATGGTACGAGAACTTACCACCTTCGACCAGGAACGGCGCCGGAACAACGAATTGAATCCGCTACCCGCTCTCGCAAGGACGTCCACACGTACCTCGGATACGGCAAAGGCCTCGTCCACACGTACCTCGGATACGGCAAAGGCCTCGTCGGCGTCGAAGCCGACTCGAGCCATATCCGCTCTGTTCACCCGAACCGCATCTCTCCCCAAGCCAGCCATACCGGAACGTCTGAGAACCGCAGTCCCTGTGCCCTCAGAAAACTGTTTCAAGTGTGGCAAGCCCGGCCATTTCCAGGACAAATGCCCCCTTAATGCTACTATCAAGGAAATGGACCGTAACGAACCCGAGGCAGAAGAACAATGGGAAGAAGCCGTGGAACTTCAATCGGATGCGTCCCTTGAGGAAAACGACGAGGCCTAGGAGAAGGCTCCTTCCTAGGTCTACGCAAATGTGACCTGCGAGGACTAGACTTACAAGAACTCCTGGGAGGCACCCAGTTCTTAGTCGACACGACCCTGAGTATGAATGGACTCGGGGTGCAAACGAAGTCCCTAGCAGACACAGGAGCAAATGGCTACCTCGTCATTAACAAGCCTTTTGCAATACGACTGTCAAAAGCGCTTCAGAGCCCTATACGGAAACTACCCTACTCTGTACCCATACGTGGATTTCAGTGCAAAATCCAAGGCCACGTATCGGAGTATATTTAGTTACACTTAACAGTCGAAGGACGCCGAATATATAACTGCCCCTTTGTACTCCTGGACCTCGGAGCACAAGATGTGATAATTGGGAAGAAGCTTTTCAGCCTACTTGACTCTTCAAAGAGCCAGTTAGTATGGCCAAAGGAGTACCCGCTGACTCCTAGCTGGAGCAAGGAGATCACCTTGCCCTACCACTCACGCGAAACGTCCATTAAACATCCTGCATACCAGTCGGATGCGAATCGCTGGGATTCTGCAATCCACCGCGAAGACAGACGCCGCGCAGGCGGACGCTCGATGGAAATGAAAGTGATAATTTCCGACTACGAAGAGATCACTGATACACCATCGAACCCACTACGAAACCAGGAGGTTTCTCCCCCACCGCAGAAAACCCTAGTACATAGGTTTACGCCCATGCATATATGCGAAATCAGTGCAAATGCTTTCCATCACAAGATGATGCGAAACGACTCTGATTTTTTTCAGACTGGCATCTACGAAATCGATCAGATCATTCATGAAAAGGAGTTGGTAGAGAACGAAGAAACGCTCCGCCTCATCCAGCAGAAGCTTCCGCATATGCACCGGAAGTACACCGATGTCTTTTCGAAGTTGGAATCAGATCGAATTCCCCCCCACTGCATATACGACCACAAGATACAGCTCGAAGCCCCTTTACCAAACGCTTTCTCCCCGTTATATCGACAGGGCACCGAAGAGCTTAAGGCTATGAAGCAATACCTGCTGGAAAACCTGGAAAAGGGATTCATCGTCAACAGCAACAGCCCCTTCACCCCTATCCTATTCGTAAAGAAAGCAGATGGCAAATTAAGATTTTGCATCGATTACCGGAAGTTAAATGGTCTCACCCGGAACGATCCCTACCCCATCCTGCGTATCGACGAACTACTAGGACGGGTGTCAAAAGCAAAAATCTTCATGAAGCTAGATATCAGACAAGCCTTCCATCGCATATGGATGCACCCCGACTCGGAATAGTACACGACCTTTCGGACTCGCTATGGATCATATAAGTGCAAAGTGCTGCCATTTGGACTGACGAACGGTCCCGCAACCTATCAGCGGTATATGAATGACGTCCTGATGCAATATTTAGATGACTTCTCTACCGCATACTTAGATGACATTCTAATCTATTCAGAGGACCCTATGGAACACATGGAGCATGTGCATAAGGTCCTATAGCGTCTCCGAGAAGCTGGACTCCAAGCCGATTTAAATAAATGCAAGTTCAACGTCACCAGGACAAAATACTTGGGTTACGTTCTCACTACCTCCGGTGTTGAAGCATCCCGACAAAATCGAACCCCTTCGTAACTGGATCTGTCCGACCACTGTTACAGGTGTGAAGTCCTATCTGGGATTCTGTGGCTTCTATAGACAATTCATTCGCAATTTCGGCAAAATAGCAAAGCCCTCACGACCATCACTAGTCCCTCAGAGCCGTTCCGATGGACAGACAAATGTGAGGCTGCTTTTGAGGAATTGCGACAGAAACTCCTAGCAGTACAGGCAATTCACCACTTCAACCCCAAATTGCCTACGAAGCTGGAGACAGATTCCTCCGATGGAGTCGTAGCTGGTGTCCTCTCTCAAGAACACCCTGACAAGCGGTGGTACCCTGTAAGCTTCTACAGTCATGTCCTATCCGGACACGAGATCAACTGGGAGATCCATGACAAGGAACTATTCGTAATAGTAAAGGCCTTTGGAAAATGGAGGCCCGAGTTGGCTTCGGTGCGCCACTGAGTCGATGTTTACACTGACCACCGTTCGCTAGAATATTTCATGTCTACCAAGGTTCTCACCATGAAGCAGGTTCGGGATGGAACTACTCTCCGACTTCAACTTCTGCATTACGTACACCATGGGCACGAATAACCAGAAGGCAGATATTCTGAGCCGAAGAGACCAGGACTTGGTAACGCAGCAGAAAGTCAAACTTGATAGTAGGGCGAGGGTATTGTTAGGTCCAAGCCGCCTGCACCTCCGAATCAGCACCGAACTCGCCGAGAGCTATATAGCATCCATTAATTCAATGGACACCCCCAAGCCCCAGGTGCCCTTCAATTTAATAGAGGCGCTATGTGAGGACAATCGGAAGTCGTTTACCGAGACTCGCGTGAAACAACCCCTACCGGACGGATTCGCGATGAACGACCAGCTCCTCCTGTACAAAGGCCACCTATGTGTGAATCGCCACACTGACCTATGTACGAAACTGATCCGGGAAGTGCACAATCAAGTGTCGTCAGCACATCCAAGTGGCAGGAAAACCTGCCAATTGCTCGCCCCAAAATATCATTGGGTCGGGATGGAAGCGGACTGTTTGCGGTATGTACGAAACTGCGTGACATGCTGGCTTTCTCACACCAATGTCACTAAGCAACAAGGATTTCTACACCCACTACCCGTACCCGAATACCCTATGCAACACCTCACCATGGACTTTAAGGAGTTCCCAAGGGACAAGCATGGATATGATAGCATCTTAGTGTTTATGGACTGACTCGGAAAGAGTTCAGTGACAATACCTTGCTACAAAACCACAACTGATTCGGACACACTCCGGAGTCGATTGTAAGCGACCGCGGACCCCAATTCATATCATCCTTTTGGCAAGAGTTCTGTCGAATTATCGGCGTTAAGGTTAAGCTGTCAACTGCCTATCATAAGCAGACCGATGGGCAGACGGAAATCATGAACCGATACATTGATCAGAGACTGAGGCCCTTCGTATCCCATTATCAGGATAACTGGAGCGAACTCATCCCCATAATGGATCTCGTGCAAATGACACTCCCCCACGCATCCATTGGCATGACCCCCTACCGACTCAAGTACAGAACCAATCCGCGTACGAGTTGGGATTGGAACACTCCGAAAAGCATCAACCCCCGGGAGACCCTGAACTGAGAGGAAGCCAAGGCAGTTGCAGACCGAATGCATATCGCATGGGTCCACACAAAGGAAAACATGGCAAAGGCACAATTGGAAATGTCTAAGCACGCGAATCGACGCCGAAGGGCCATCGACTGGGACGTAGGAGATAGTGTAGAAAAACTCTCGTCCTAGCCGCAAGCTGGGCCAACAATGGATCGGACCATATACGGTGTTATAACGGATTGGGCACGCATTTCGATTGGAACTACCTACCAGTTCTCAAATACACGATGTGTTCTCACCAGACGTCCTCATGAAGGATCCGAACAACCCCCTACCTGGTCAGGATCCGCCTGAGGCTAGCAGCGAAGTGATAGATGGTGTAGAGGAATGGGAAGTGGAAAAGATCCTCGCCGTAAGGCTCCACCAGAAGCAACTACAATACAGGGTTAGTTGGGTCAGATACGATCCGGACCCGGAGTGGTACCCAGCGTCAAACTTCATGAACTCTCCCCAGAAACTCAGAGAGTTTCATACGGAATACCCAGACTTACCAGGTCCACCTCAAGAACTACTCAGAGTGGTTACGGCAGGGGAGACGGGAAAGGAACAAAACTACGATCACGGAGGGAAAGACAAAGCGGAAGAAACAGAGTCGTTGCTGTCTGCGACTCTAAACTAAAATACCCTCCAAGCCAGGGCGCACTCACCACCGTAACCCTTGCGGGAGCCACCCTTCCCAAACGTCTCACCGGCGTCGCAACAAGCGGCTACCACCATGAGAGACGAAGGGTCGAAGTGACCCCACGCGAAGGGCCAGGCCTGAGTCCCCTCCGACACAAGGTCTTCCCCCACCTAGGCCCCATAGGCTGCCCCAACTTCCCCATCCTCCCCCTCCCTCCTTCCATCACCCCGAGTCGGAGCGACCGCGGGAGCGGCAGCGGTGGGCAGTTTGCCCACAGCAGCCACCAACTCCTCAAAGAGAGCAGGAACGCTCTCCTGTTCCGTCCAGAGACGGTGCAGCGACGACCGAATTTGCTGCCCAGAGTCAGCATCGGAACCACACCGAGTCACAAGGGGAAGGGGGTCTACTCACGGCCAGCCCCAACTCAAGGGCAGCCTGAGTGGCGCGTGCCTCCTCGTAGAGGTCACGCTCCGCCTCGGAGCGGAACTTTGGCATGCTCTGGGTGGCCAGGAGGGCCACCCGATTGGCCTCGGTGGCAGCGGCGACGACGTCAGCGGGGATGATGGGGGTGGCCTCTTCGGTGGCCAGGAGGGCCGCAAACTCTTCCCCAAGGAACCAGGGCAGCTTTCACCAAAGTCAGCAACAGCCAACCAAACCAAACTCTGAACCCCACAAGAAAACCTACCGGGACGCAAGGCGAGTGCTGCGACGTGCAGTACCCACACTTTGAACTGGTCGGGGACCAGACGCAGTCGTGGGACTGGATCCCACGGGCTTTGGCCCGAAGGCAGTGCAAACAGAGCACACGGAAGGCGACAGTAAGAGCCCCGGAGGGGGTGGGAACCGGCATCTTCAAATTTGGAATCTGTGATTCCGTCAGCCCAGCACAAGTTATCAACACCGCGCCAATGCGCTCCCATCACCTACTCGTTCTTTGGATTGGAGGATACTATACAATCTATCAGTATCATAAACAAACGGACGGGGAGGGGCCACTTACCAGTCTCGGGCGGGAGGGTTGCTGGCGTTGTTGTTGTAAGGTAAAAACAAGAGGAAGTGGGCGAAGCGGAATACTCAAATGTTGGCTTACAACAATGAACGCCGAATCGGGTTAGCGCGGCCACTTCTTCTTTCACGTTTTATGAAAATTCTACTCAAACGGGTAGCGGACACCTTCCGGTACTGTTTCGGACCCCAAGAACGAACGTGAGATCCAACAAAAGCGAACTCCAGTTTCGCATGCCACACGGACCCTAACGCGATACCACCTCGGGATGACTACGGTGGCAAACAAAGCACCTTCCCGACGCGCACGACAAACGAAGTTGTTCCGGACGCAATTACCAGCCACCATTATGATAACAAGAAATGCTCCGTTCATGGAGACGATACGGAGACGATTCGGAGATGTTGCGGACATGATACTAGCCGCGTGCCTTGCGGACAAAGCACTCTCTCAGGAGGGGGGTAGTGTAAGGATGCTTTCTCGTCTCTCATTCTAGGGAGTAGACTCCAGGTAGCCGCGGGGTCACATGTGATCATTTGAATGGCCTAACCGAGTCGGAACCGAGTCGGATGGGTTTCGGATACTTGAGAAAATCGACTGACGGGGTTCCCCCATCATCGTTTTTGTATCCTTCATAGTAGACCTATAGGATAGCATCCGTTTAGCCTCCTACTCGCACTCTCATATGCTATTACTGTGAGCTGGGTGCCCTGTGTCCTTACAGAATTCCAGGAGGCAAGAAGGTAATAGTTCCATACGGAGTTACAGAGCTATATACAGGGAGTCCTGAAAACCGCATTTCTATTACGATAATTGAAGCTGTGTCTGCGAGTGGAGTGGCTACTCCACCTATACTTATCGTTCCAGGCAAAGTCCATATGGAAGCTTGGTACCATAGAAGTCTCATAGGTACGGAACAGGTTCTATTATCAGAATCAGGCTATACAAACGACCAGCTTGCTATCGAATGGCTTACTCACTTCATTTCTCATACGCAAAGCACCTCAATTTCTACAAAGCTACTACTATTAGATTCTCATAGTAGCCACCATATGCCAAAGTTTACTATACTCGCAGCAGAGCATAATATCCTTCTTTACGCTTTCCCGTCTCACCTTACCCATATTCTACAGCCATTAGATGTTGGGGTTTTCCAGCCGTACAAGCACTGGCACCGCGAAGCAGTCTATACTGCTATACTGAATTTCGACCTTGAGTATAACCTACGGTCGTTTATGAGGGATCTTCCTATGATACGAGAGCAGACCTTTAAACTGCTTACTATTACTCATGCATTCAGAAAGGCAGGAGTATGGCCTATTGACTGTAATATTGTGCTTACAAAGCTACGGAAATATCCAAAACCAGCGCCTACTTTACTGTGACGGTACAAGAGCACAAAACGAGGTCGAATGCGACTTGGGCAAAATGATTGTTTACAAAGAGAGAAAGAGCTTCGTAAGAAAAGCTCTGACTTAAGTTATTTACACAATATTCATAAAGTGAGACTATTCATAAAATATGAAAGTCAGCTGACTGCCCTCACATTTACCAGAAGCTATACCAACCTCTTTTCAAGAGTCGAAGGAGCAGTTACAGCATTGGAAAGCGAAGCTTCCTGTACTAGTAGCCCCTCCCGACAGAGATATACCAATTGGGTTACTGGTACAGAAGCAGTATCAACCCACGGTAAACTTCAATAACTCGACCTCTCAATTCTACGGCGGCAGGTTGAGAAGCACAAGAACAGAGGCCGTAATAGCCGGTCATGCCTATAAATTGGTGGAGCTCTTACTGTAGGTGAAGACCGGGCTCTACAGGCTGAAAAGGCAGAGCGAGCTGCAGAGAAGGGAGAGGTATCTATTAAAAGTTTAGTATATACTAACTTTATAAAGGAGTCTTACCTAACTGTATCTTCTTAGGTCCATTTAAGTCTTCAGTATGCCTTGCTAATAATCTAGCATTCTCTTGATTATACTGAAGGCTAATAATAATTCATCTCATTTTAGCTGTAACGATGTATGGTTATGCTCGCGCTACATCCCACTGAGCCAAAAAGACTACAATATTCCGGCTCGCCCGGAATACGTGTAACATGCTATATATACTGTAATGGTCGGTCATCACCACCCTGTTACATTAGCCCATAAGGTAAACTTATTAGAGATATCTTTAAAATATTAGTTAGTATATATAAATATAAGTAACGTACATGTATAGCGAAAGCGCCAAACAAGCGAAAGCGCCAAAATGATGCGGTGACCAAACCCCCCAACTAAATGTTAAATTCCTCAACAACAAAACATGCCCCATAAAAACGATGAAAGCCAATTAGTGCTAGCTATCCAGGCTATGCAAAGCGACCCAAAGTTACGCCTTCGAGTTGCTGCTAGGATCTATTCTGTGGACCACCGCAAGCTAGGTCGTCGTCTAGAAGGTGTACCTTCACGACGCGATATCCAAGCCAACTCATGGAAATTAACTAACCTAGAGGAGTCCGTCCTTGTTCAGTATATACTCGACCTAGCTGCCAAAGGGTTTCCTCCTCGGCTGTCTGTTGTTGAAGATATGGCAAGTCGACTACTTGCAACATGCGACGCGTCACGCGTTGGGTCGCGTTGGGCTTCAAACTTTGTTAAGCGGCGTGTAGAGCTCCAGACATGCTTTCAGCGCAAATACGACTACCAGAGGGCTAAGTGCGAAGATCCAGAAGTTATTAATGGCTGGTTTGAGCTTGTGCGTAACACAATTGCGAAATATGGTATCGATGAAGCAGATATGTACAACTTTGATGAGACTGGGTTTATGATGGGCGTTATCTCAACTGCTATGGTTGTAACAAGCTCAGACGGGCGGGCAAAAGCAAAGAAGGTACAGCCTGGTAATCGGGAATGGGTTACAGTAATCCAAGGCGTTAGTTCTCAAGGTTGGGCAGTACCACCATTTATCATTGTTGCAGGCAAAAACCACCTTACATCTTGGTATGAGAATAGTGGATTTTCAAGCGATTTCTGTTACTGAAAATGGCTGGACTACAAACGAGAGAGGCATGGATTGGATTCAGCACTTTGAGAAGCATACAAAGGCCCGGAGTGTTGGTGGTTATCGCTTGTTAGTCCTTGATGGTCATGAGAGCCACCACTCAGATGAGTTTGAGGAGTACTGCAAGGAACACAACATTATTACGCTTTGTATGCCTGCTCACTCTTCTCATCTACTCCAGCCACTTGATGTTGGCTGTTTTGGCCCGTTAAAGCAGGCCTATGGTCGGCAAATTGAAGATATGATGCAGGCTCATATTTCTCATATTACAAAGGATGACTTCTTTCCTGCCTTCCACGCTGCATTTAACACTACAATGACAGAAAGTAACATTCGAGGCGGGTTCCGAGGGGCAGGGCTTCTTCCATTTGACCCTGAGAGAGTGATATCTACACTTGATCTTAAGTTAAGGACACCAACGCCTCCAAGCTCCCGCCCAGGTACTGCTCAACCTTGGGTTTCTCAGACACCAAACAACCCAATTGAAGCTATGTCACAGTCTACATTTATTAAAACTCGGATTTCACGCCATCAAAATAGCTCTCCAACCTCAATCTATGCAGCTGTTGACCAGTTTACAAAGGGTGCATCGCAAATAATGCATCAATTAGCACTGCTAAAGGGAGAGAACCAAAACCTACGACAGGCAAATGAAGTACTAAGCAAGCGCCGGAGAGCTAGGAAAACACGACTACAGCAAGGAGGATCACTTAGTCAACAAGGGGCGCAAGAGCTACAGGATGAGAGGGATGTTGTGCAGCAGGTAGAGCAGGAAATAAGGGCAAGCCATGGTCGGAAGCCAAGGGAAGAAACCCGTGCCCGTCACTGTGGCAAGTGTGGTGAGACTGGGCACAATGCGCGCACGTGTCAGATTGTAATAGACACCTCTGAGGAAGAGGACTCCGAGTAGTTTCAATTGATTTCTAATGTTGTGGTAGATTTATCGCAATGTTTGTCATGAGGGTAGATAATTTTGGCGCTTTCGCTTGTTTGGCGCTTTCGCTATACATGTACGTTATAGGAAGAGTAAAAACTTACTTATATCTTTATCTTCTTCTGGTAAATTTTGCTCTTCTAATTCCTTAAAATATTTATCTTCGTCTTTTAATAAAGTATTTAATATATCTTGTACAGCAATGTTAATAACATGTGCTATACAAGGTATATTACCATTAAATGTATCTAATCCTAAATTAAGATATTTATCTCTTAATTCAGAAATTAAAACATTATTATTAGAGGCATTGTCTCTAGTAATACTATATTATATTAGTATAAAATAAGGTTAGTTATATAAAGGATAAGACTTACCTTTTGTAATGGTGGGTGCATGTAATGGTGGGTGCACCAGATGTGAGAATCTAGCCACCCAAGGAAGGGATGATTTTACTAAGACAACACACTGTCTTAGGAAACAGAGCCAAAGGGTTGTAGCTTAGACTATTCCACAACGCAGCAATCAGGTGTATGATGTAGTGAAGTAGTTCAGACAAGTTGTAACAAATGTTGAGTCTGAGAACTCATGGGTAAGTCAGAGGTTAGCACCTCACTGACTTTTCAGAAACAAAGAATAACAACATCAATGCTTGAAAGCTTGGAAAAGACATAGAAGTATGTGCTAGTCAATTTACTGTATTGTCTGAAACACCATATTTTGCCCTCATATTTTCCACTAGTCGAAACCACGCGCCAATTAGTTCAGGATCTTCGCACAAGGCCCTTTGGAAGTCCTAAACGCGATTAAAATGCATCTTTAATTCTGGACGTCGTTGTACAAATCGGTGGGCCCAGAGCTTCCCAACGCGCCTCCCTCCACGCCACGCGATTCGAGTATAAAATTAGTATAGTTAATTTCGTCATTGCAGGCTGGCGTTCGCAGACAGTAGTTCAGCCATTCATTCTGTCGCAGAGTGTAGAATGAGGTACTTCATAGAGCTTAGCAGCCTTCCGACGACTTAGATTTTTTGATGTTCGGATAGCCTCGATAGCTAGAATGATTTTTGCTTCTTGGGTAATCACTGACATAATAAAAGGTGGAAAAAACACATTGTGAAGTTTTTGGAAAAAGTGTCCGAGGTACTGATATGTCCGACGTACTGATAAACCACGTTAATCTATATATTGTTTCCTAAGATATTAAGTTTTAGCCTTAAAATTTAGTTAAAGTCTTACTATCTTAGTAGCTGCTTAACTAATTGCTTTAAAACTCAAGTAAATAAATCTAAGTACATATAAAAGACTAGATATGAAAATTTAAATTATATTATAAAGCTGTTGTTGAGTTATTACGTTGTATATTTATTGAATTTTGGTGAGAAATCTAGGTGGCCACTCGTTATACATGGCCACTAGTTCTGCAAGTAAATTAGTTATAGTTGTATAATAGTAGTTGTTGTATAATAATAGTAGTTGTTGTTATAAAAATAAAAATTTAAGAGGGAGATTATTATTATATATATAACGTAACGTACATGTATAGCGAAAGCGCCAAACAAGCGAAAGCGCCAAAATGATGTGGTGACCAAACCCCCCAACTAAATGTTAAATTCCTCAACAACAAAACATGCCCCATAAAAACGATGAAAGCCAATTAGTGCTAGCTATCCAGGCTATGCAAAGCGACCCAAAGTTACGCCTTCGAGTTGCTGCTAGGATCTATTCTGTGGACCACCGCAAGCTAGGTCGTCGTCTAGAAGGTGTACCTTCACGACGCGATATCCAAGCCAACTCACGGAAATTAACTAACCTAGAGGAGTCCGTCCTTGTTCAGTATATACTCGACCTAGCTGCCAAAGGGTTTCCTCCTCGGCTGTCTGTTGTTGAAGATATGGCAAGTCGACTACTTGCAACACGCGACGCGTCACGCGTTGGGTCGCGTTGGGCTTCAAACTTTGTTAAGCGGCGTGTAGAGCTCCAGACACGCTTTCAGCGCAAATACGACTACCAGAGGGCTAAGTGCGAAGATCCAGAAGTTATTAATGGCTGGTTTGAGCTTGTGCGTAACACAATTGCGAAATATGGTATCGATGAAGCAGATATCTACAACTTTGATGAGACTGGGTTTATGATGGGCGTTATCTCAACTGCTATGGTTGTAACAAGCTCAGACGGGCGGGCAAAAGCAAAGAAGGTACAGCCTGGTAATCGGGAATGGGTTACAGTAATCCAAGGCGTTAGTTCTCAAGGTTGGGCAGTACCACCATTTATCATTGTTGCAGGCAAAAACCACCTTACATCTTGGTATGAGAATAGTGGATTTTCAAGCGATTGGGTGATTTCTGTTACTGAAAATGGCTGGACTACAAACGAGAGAGGCATGGATTGGATTCAGCACTTTGAGAAGCATACAAAGGCCCGGAGTGTTGGTGGTTATCGCTTGTTAGTCCTTGATGGTCATGAGAGCCACCACTCAGATGAGTTTGAGGAGTACTGCAAGGAACACAACATTATTACGCTTTGTATGCCTGCTCACTCTTCTCATCTACTCCAGCCACTTGATGTTGGCTGTTTCGGCCCGTTAAAGCAGGCCTATGGTCGGCAAATTGAAGATATGATGCAGGCTCATATTTCTCATATTACAAAGGATGACTTCTTTCCTGCCTTCCACGCTGCATTTAACACTACAATGACGGAAAGTAACATTTGAGGCGGGTTCCGAGGGGCAGGGCTTCTTCCATTTGACCCTGAGAGAGTGATATCTACACTTGATCTTAAGTTAAGGACACCAACGCCTCCAAGCTCCCGCCCAGGTACTGCTCAACCTTGGGTTTCTCAGACACCAAACAACCCAATTGAAGCTATGTCACAGTCTACATTTATTAAAACTCGGATTTCACGCCATCAAAATAGCTCTCCAACCTCAATCTATGCAGCTGTTGACCAGTTTACAAAGGGTGCATCGCAAATAATGCATCAATTAGCACTGCTAAAGGGAGAGAACCAAAACCTACGACAGGCAAATGAAGTACTAAGCAAGCGCCGGAGAGCTAGGAAAACACGACTACAGCAAGGAGGATCACTTAGTCAACAAGGGGCGCAAGAGCTACAGGATGAGAGGGATGTTGTGCAGCAGGTAGAGCAGGAAATAAGGGCAAGCCGTGGTCGGAAGCCAAGGGAAGAAACCCGTGCCCGTCGCTGTGGCAAGTGTGGTGAGACTGGGCACAATGCGCGCACGTGTCAGATTGTAATAGACACCTCTGAGGAAGAGGACTCCGAGTAGTTTCAATTGATTTCTAATGTTGTGGTAGATTTATCGCAATGTTTGTCGTGAGGGTAGATAATTTTGGCGCTTTCGCTTGTTTGGCGCTTTCGCTATACATGTACGTTACATGTATAACAAACCGGCCAAACAAGCGAACCGGCCAATCCATTTTACACCTTAAATCACGAATTTCATAACTTAATATCTTAACAACCCTTTAATAATAAGTTATAAAAATATGTACTTAGCCTTTTATAAGCATTTAAAGTACTCTATTTGATTTTTAAAGCAATTAGTATTGTAGTTATTAAGATATTGAGTTTTAGCCCCCACTTTTTGTAAGGCGGCCCTCACGTGAGGGCACGTGAGGTGCCACGCTCTTACAGTGGACCTGGCGGGCTCAGTAAATTAGGGCCTACGGGTTCCTGTATATAAGGGGCTGGAGGCTCGGAGTGAGGCCTCCAGTCAATAGTCGCTGTATCAGTGTAGACCTATTGTGCTTCACACCAATATAACCCTTACTTCCTGCCTCCTGACCTGGTTCCCTGAACTCCCATGACACCCTGGGCCCTACGCCTTTACACTTTTGACCTAATTCTTAGTATCTTAATAACTACAATACTAATTGCTTTAAAAATCAAATAGAGTACTTTAAATGCTTATAAAAGGCTAAGTACATATTTTTATAACTTATTATTAAAGGGTTGTTGAGATATTAAGTTATGAAATTCGTGATTTAAGGTGTAAAATGGATTGGCCGGTTCGCTTGTTTGGCCGGTTCGTTATACATGTACGTTACCTAGAGGACGTGATTGGAAAGCGGTACATCAATGTTTCGAGAAAGAAAAGGCCAGCCGACTCTGAGAAGGATATGATCGGGGAATTCGACAACGTGGGTAAAGTCTCACGATGTGCATCCTATTGGGGGAAATCCTATGGAAATGGTTGTTGGGACGGTATGCGCCTCATGTTCGAAGTCTCAAGATCAGTTAATGACCAAATATACAGTCTTTACCATAGAACTCACACATTTTCACTGCGCTGTTCGAAATAGGTGAGAGTGATAGAACCTTTCACGTGCTTGTTTAGAAACATTTTTTTTTAGCTAAGCCTCCTCGTAGTATTGTAACGAGGTAATGGCGATCTCGAGGCCAATTTTTCGGATATTGCAATAAGGTTTCAGAGTTTCGAGCCTTTGCTCTTAACTGATGTATATGCGGATCAGCAACCAATATCGTAAGGCAAGAGGAATAAGCAATGGAACTTACGCTTCAACTCCTTCTTTTTCTCCATAAATCGTTTAGTTGGTGCATCCTCTACAATTCGCTCCGCCAGGGCATCAATAGAGTTGAACAAAGCAATAATTCTCCCGTCTCGCAAGGGTGCATTCTGCAATCTCTTGGTCTCCATCATGCTTTTGCCATCATTCACAGCCAGTTGATCCTCAAGGAACTCCACAACCCTCTTATGGAAATCGTTGGCAGGAAAAATACGATTCACCAATCCCCACTGTTCTAACTCCTCCGCCGTCAATTTCCGACCAAACATGAGAAAGTCGTTGGCCCGATGCACCCCCATACTTTGCGCAAAGTTTATAGCCGAGCCGTTCTCCGGTACTAAACCGAGAGCACTGAAGGGGACTTGCATCCACGCCCCTTCTGCAGCTAACACAATGTCGGCAACTCCCTGAAACCAAGCTGCGCCACCACCTACACCAGGCCCATTAAGGGCAAGGACAAATACCTTTTTGTGGTCGATAATCAAACGTAACATTTCCGTAGCTACCAGAAAGAATGGATTAGCTTAGAGCATGTCTTCTCGCTGGAAGAAAGAAATCAAAGATTGGAGTAGGTAGTAGAAATCTATATCCTTACCTCTGGCCAATTTAGACAACGCACGCACTTTTTTCTCGGCGGCAGGAACATCCCCAAGGCCTATTTCCTCCCCTATGCATATCAATTAATATTTCCACGTGTTATCGGAAGCTAAGAAACTTATAGACGTTCTTACCCTTCACATCCACTCCTGCGGAGAAAAATCGGCCTTTCCCCGTGAGAACAGTGAAAACAGTATCGGAATGCTCGTCCAGTTCCCTTATTGCAGAGATAACATCGGACATTAGCACGCTGCTGAATGCATTGAGGGCCTCCGGTCTGTTTAGCTTGATAATGCCGATTTGGCCAGTCACCTCCACTTCGATATCCCTATATTTGTGAAACGGCGGCATGTTGATGATAGTCAAAGCTAGAATAGGTACACTAAATGTAGTTTGTGTGGGTTCGTTTTTAAATGATTAATGGTTTAGGTAGAATGTTAAATATGGGAGTAGGTATATATGTATGTCAGTAAGCCCATCAGAAGTACGTGCGGGGAAACACTATCTATCCGGCACGTTGGCCGATTTCGACCTGTAGGTGGGGTAGCCAAAACAGCTCGGCGCCGAGGTACTTTTTAGCGTAGGCTGTCGATCCTTATAAGGGAGCTGCCCATTTATTGACGACTACATCAGACTTCGAATAGACCCAAACAAAGCCTCTGGACTGAATGCAGACCTATGTCTTCTACAAGCAAGTTTCATGGCGTGTCGTCTTCTCAAGGTGCATTGTGCACACGACTACGGCAGATAGCACTAGTTGCGGAAGACTTGGAAAGAGCAAAGCATTTTCTAGTATGACTATATCAGATAAGAGTGCTTGCAACCGTTTAGCTGACAAAACTCCATATAGACATTCGTTTTCGGGACAGAGGTCGTCTTCATCGATCCAAGAGTTGCTGAATGGGGCCTCAGGAACTTCATAGGTACTTGGCCGTAATATGTTCTATACATCTATATCAAATACTGACTCGAAAAATGGCAGTGGCTATAGGTGGAGATGTTATTGAAGTAGGTTGTTTGCATGATACACGCCAATCTTTTTAATAACGGCTTGCAGGTTGTCTCGCCTATTAGGCAGAATACGGCTGCAGGGCGCCTCCTATCAAAACGTGGAGATGGTGGTTATATGATCATTATGCAGACTGAGGATGCTGTTGCACGACGATCATTCATTGAGTCCAACAACTTGGGAAAAGTGATATATAGTCATCTAGATGATGACGCTGTTTGCGTCCAGTACCACCCGAAGGGTATCAAAGGTTCGGGTTCTTTGCTAACTCGAAATTATTGACCATCTCTAACGCTGTAGAAGGCGGGGTTATTCCCGAGCTCGACTCTCACCAACGCTCACCTAGCAACCCGGAGCCCCTGACATCAACGTTCTCGCCCTGGCACCCACTTGGCCCCGATTACGGCTCCTACTCAGCAGGCATGAAGCGTTGCTCACACCTCCGCCTTGTCGAAGTAGTCTGCCGGCTACTACCTGGAGATACCGACACGGAAGCAGCAGCAGCCCAATGGGAGGATATGTTTGGCGTTCCAAGAGTCCAAAGCAAACTAGTGTTTACCAATGGGCATGTCACGTTCACCCCGGGCGAGAAGGGAAAGCCGGAAGGAATTGTGTCCGTCACGATTGCTGTTGAAGGCAACAAGAATTTCAATGATATCTTAAACAGGGCGAAAAACAAAGGACTGTATAGAGATGGTTCGATAGATATGGTTGGTGTGAAGTGGTATCTCGTACGTGATGGTGGAGATAGTCGATTGTAGAAAATGGTAAAACTAAATGTCACTATCGTTTTAATCGAGCTTACGCTGATTTCACAACTATGTACATAACTAAATTGTGAACTGGCTGATTTCACAACTATGTACATAACTAAATTGTGAACTGGCTGATTTCACAACTATGTACATAACTAAATTGTGAACTGGCTGATTTCACAACTATGTACATAACTAAATTGTGAACTGGCTGATTTCATAACTATGTTCATAACTAAATTGTGAACTGTGGCGTTTCCTAACTTTTGTTCCTCCGTCGTCTCCATGGTAATGTATTACAAATCGACCAGGCGAAGGTGAATTGCTAAGGCTCGCTTAGTGTAAAAGTCGGGTACTCGATCGTTCTAACCTAACCCTTGCATTCAGCCCGACCTTACACCTGCCGGTAGATCTATACTTGGGCTGAATCTGCCGTTGGGCCGTTTCGCATCCGCCTTTCCCGCGAGAAACGCGTGAACTCTGATGCCAGCCTGTCTCATGTTTACGTACTAATCTGCAGGATTCGCCACAGCTAACCCACTAACAACCGGATCCTCTGCCGAAGCTTTACCTCGGTCGCGCTATTTGCTGCGAAGTATGACGTCTTGGATGCATAGGAGGATAAGAGGTGGGAATCAGGTAATTATTGGTCTTGGGGTAGAGTACACAGGTTCTGTAATAATCAACTATAAGTAGTCAGTAGCCAGCACCACAGAGCACTAACGACCGTGCCGCCGGAACCAACGCAGCCCGGGTCTTAATCAATACGTTATTTCGGGGTCTTCTTTTCAATTTATATCAAACGTCTCACCTCGGAAATACACATTGACCATGTCAGAGTCAATTCCCGGCCCGCCGCCATTGCCAATTGTTGGCAATGCCCATAACCTCGACCTTGTGAATAGTTTCACTACCTTTAGAAACCTCGCGGATACATATGGTATGTCACGCCTCGGAACCTGCGCTGAAGCTCTCGAGCTGATGGAACTCCCCCGAATGAAGGCCCCATTTTCAAGCTTACCATTGGTGGTTTCGAGAAGATATTTATCACAACTCATGCCTTGATGGATGAGGTTTGCGATGAAAAGCGTTTTACCAAGCTAGTGTCAGGAAGTTTAGCCCAGATTCGAAATGGCGTCAAAGATGGACTCTTCACAGCTCACCCCGGGGAGCACAATTGGGAAATTGCCCATCGTGTCCTACTGCCGGGTAGGTCGCCGCACGTGATATTATGCCTCTGCTAATGTAAATAGCATTTGGCCCAATCTCCATCCGGAGCATGTATGATGAGATGCATGACATTGCATCGCAGTTGGTGATCAAATGGGCACGATTTGGTTCCAATGAGAAGATTCATGTGACAGACGACTTTACAAAATTAACCCTCGACTCGATCGCGCTGTAAGTATAGATTGACTTAGACCACCATGACATTTATTAATTAAATTTTAGCTGCGCTATGGGGACTAGATTCAACTCCTTCTACCATGAAGAGATGCATCCATTTGTCAATGCTATGGTTGGGTTCTTAGCGGAATCTGGAGCCCGGGCAAACCGACCAGCCGTCATGCAGTATTTCATGCGCTCAGCTCAGCAAAAGTATGATGCTGACATTGCCCTTTTAAAGAAAGTGGCAGGAGAAGTGGTTGCCGAACGTAGAGCACATCCCAGCGACAAAAAAGACTTACTAAATGCCATGTTAAAAGGGAAAGATGTCAAAACTGGGGAAGAAATGACAGAAGAGAGTATACTAAACAACATGATTACTTTTCTGATTGCCGGTACGCTGGCCACCCTTTCTCATTGTTGGGTCTAAGTTACCATCGCTGATACCTCACAGGTCACGAGACTACCAGCGGTCTTCTATCATTTTTGTTCTATAATCTCATCAAACACCCGTCAGCGTACCAGGCTGCACAGCGCCAAGTAGATGAAGTCGTTGGCCGTGGCCCAATCACTGTGGACCACATGTCGAAGTTCCCTTATATAGAGGCATGCATGCGGGAAACGCTCAGACTCACACCGTCTGCAATTGCCTACCAAATGCAGGCTCGGCCAGAGAGCACAGAGGATCCTATCTGCTTGGGTGGTGGGAAGTATGAAATCAAAAAGGGCCAAGGAATTATTTGCGTTATTCCACAGGTTCAACGAGACCCAGCGGTCTATGGGGATGATGCAGATTTCTTCAAACCGGAAAGAATGCTGGGTGATGCATTTGCCAAACTTCCCAGGAATGCTTGGAAGCCTTTCGGGAATGGCGTGCGTGGATGTATTGGAAGGCCATTTGCATGGCAAGAGACCATTCTCACCACAGTCATGCTTCTTCAGCATTTCAACTTCCGTTTCGATGATGCAAGCTACCAGCTACAGATAAAGCAGACCCTCACCATCAAACCAAAAGATTTCTTTATGCGTGCGACTCTGAGGCACGACCTCGATCCTATTCAGCTCGAGAAAAACCTTCACGTGGACTTGTCAGCGGAATCGAAGAAAGAGAAAGACAGGAAAGCCATTGTTTCTTCGGCTGGAACTGCGAAGAAAAGCCTGACAATCTTGTACGGTTCAAATGCCGGGACATGCGAAGCATTGGCGCAGAATTTGGCAAGAGTCGCGTCTAGCCACGGCTACCGTGCTCAGGTCGATCCTCTAGATGCAGGTGTTGACAAAATATCCAAAAAGCATCCCGTGGTCCTGATTTGCTCCAGTTATGAAGGGCAGCCTCCTGATAATGCTGCTCAATTTGTAGAATGGGTTCAGAACCTTAGCGGCCATGCATTGACTGGTGTGAAGTTTGCAGTCTATGGCTGTGGAAGCCGTATGTACCTCGAGATGTTGTCATATCCTGAGATGAAGTTACCTGCTGACATTTCTAGATGACTGGAACGCTACGTTTCACAAGGTACCTAAACTCCTAGACGCTGAGCTTGAGAGGTCGGGTGCGACAAGAATTGCAGATACTGGTCTTGGAGACGTTGCTAATGGTGACATATTCGACGACTTTGATAAATGGCAAGATGAGAAACTCTGGTCCTCCATTGGAGGCGAAGTAGCCGCTGGAGAAGAATCTATCGAAATCGAAATCGATACGGATGCGCGCAAGTCCACGCTTCGTCAAGATGTCAAAGAAGCAATTGTCATCAGCAACCAGGTTTTGACAGCAGAAGGTGTACCAGAGAAGAGACACATTGTCCTGAGACTCCCTTCTGGGATGTCGTATAACTCCGGAGACTATCTAGCTGTGCTCCCTATCAATGACCAGAAGAATATCCGACGAGTCCTGAAGCGCTATAGCCTACCTTGGGACGCTGTGCTCACCATCAAGGTTGGTGCAAACACAACATTGCCAACGGGCCATCCGGTTTCAGCAATGGGCGTGCTAGGTGCATATGTAGAACTGAGCCAACCGGCAACACGAAAGGTATGTAAAGAGGATGGATACCTCCCCGATCAACTAGCTCACGTTCAGGTAGAATATCGCACGAATTGCCGCTACCATTCCAGACGAGAAAACCCGGGAGAAAGTGCTTTCTCTTGCTGGAAAAGACTTTGATGATGAGATTTCGAAGAAGCGCCGCTCCCCTCTAGATCTGCTTGAAGAATATCCATCGGCCGAGCTGCTCTTAGGCGACTTCCTTGCGATGCTGCCACCCATGCGCATCCGTCAGTATTCGATATCTTCGACTCCCTTGGCGGACCCGACAACAGCATCCCTGACCTGGTCTGTGCTAGATGCGCCATCCAAAATCACTGGGTCGAAACGATTTCTTGGCGTGGCATCAAACTATCTGTCCAATGTTGGAGAAGGTGATAGGATTCACGTTACGGTGAAGGAAAGCCATAGCAACTTTCACCCTCCTCGGGACATTGCGAACACTCCTGTCATAATGCTCTGCGCTGGAACAGGTCTTGCCCCCTTCCGTGGATTCATTCAAGAAAGAGCAATTCAATTTCAAGCCGGACGAAAGATTGCGCCGGCATACCTCTTTATTGGTTGTACGCATCCTGAAAAGGATGCGCTCTTCAAGGATGAGCTTCAACAGTGGACGACGGACGGAATTGTCAAAGTGTTCTACGCATTTTCCACGGCAACGGAGGAGAGCAAGGGCTGCCGACATGTGCAGGATAGGCTCTGGGAGGAGAGAGATGAGATGGCGAAAGTCTTCAACAATGGCGCAAAGTTGTTTGTCTGCGGGTCCAGAATGGTCGGGGAGGGTGTCGCTGCCATGACAAAAAAAATATTCCAGACTCATTACGACACCATTGGCAAGCCGAAGACGGACGAGGAGGTTGAGAGCTGGTTCCAGGATATGAAAAGCGATCGCTATTCTTCTGACGTCTTTGCATAGGCACCTAAAATATAGAGACGTAGCTGGCAGGATCTAAGTAAGCAAATGAAAGAGTCTAATCGTACGGTTCTACACGGTTGATATAACAAGCGCAACCCTAACAGCTGTTAATTTTATAAGAGGAGGTCCAGGGTCTCAGCCTCGATCGAGTGGCAGCAAAGGTAAGCGAAGTGTGTCATTTCCAGCCCAGAAGAACAATCTTCTGGGTTGAATGAAAACCAGGAGTGAATACCGTCCGTGTGCCATCTACATCACCCCCGTTGCCCCAGTTGCCCCCAGGAGCAGGAGTGCTTCCAGTTGAAATTGAGAATCACGCCACACCTATGACGCCTACTGCACCTCAGAGAGCGCCAACCAATGATTTGACAGCTCGTGCACCTCAATTGTCAAGCCATGCTCCAAGCCCCAGCACTAACAACCATCCACAAGAGCGGACGGCCTTCAAGCTGGCCAAACAACTCCGAAAGTTCCAAGGTTGTACACACGAACAGCATTAGCAAGCTGACCGGAACCACTAGGTGCATCACCAGCGCCCTGATGTCCATTCTAGGTGTTCTTCCATGGCTGATATTACCCCTCTCATCCACGGGAGTTTCAACGGAGGAACACCGCTTCTAGACGTCTTGGGCAGCGCTAAGCTGATGAAGGCAACCGACTTCCGTGTCGTTGACTGCCAGGCTGCGTTTGAAGGGACGAGCCCCCAAGGATGCTGAGACTGCCCCATAACCTCTGCTTGTCGCAGCATCACACAACCAGCAAAAAAAACCGCCTGCCAAAAACGACGTTTGACATCGATAGCACTTGTTGCTTTCCCAACAGTCTCGGCTTTGCACGACAAGGGATCAATTGGTTGCCAAAGGTCCATCCCATTCTGACCCTAACAGGCGACATACATTTTGTGCTGAAGGTCCCTAGATACACTACTTAGGGAAATGCATCCAATAGATATGTCCCTCTGCATAAGATCCCTCACTACTGTTTTGGAAACGTGATTGGCATGAACGAACTACGCATGCTTAGATTCTTCCCCGACCTGCATGAGGACAGCGACCATGAGCACTCCCATATCTTAGCCGTCAAGATCAGGAGCTCTAGCTTAATGGGTCGTCTAATATCCTGCAACATTATCCTGCCTCAGCCCGCGTCGCCGACGTCAACTCTATTGCGGTATCTGCGGAAGGCCTTACCCGGAAAGAGCCCGCTAGAGAGCAGCTCCTCAAGCATCCCATACAGCCACAATATCTCGACCCGCTCTGGACTCTCATCCTTGAGACTATTGAGGTGAACCTTGGCTTCCATCGATTTCGAGGCGCAACGCTCTTCATAAATGCTAAGAACACGAAGCTCGAATTCAGCCATCCTAGCCTCACCCAAGCCTATGGAATCTGGGAGCAGCGATGGTCCCATGCGGCCAATCCCGAGTTTTATAATAAGGACAGTACATATGTCGATCTCGCAAAGCAGGTAACGTCGGAAGATAGTGCGCTGCCTTATGACCAGCTCTCTTGAGGATAGACTCATCAAGACGCCTTTCGATTCGGCGAAGGTATATGTGTTGGACAATGAGGACGCCAAATGATGGCGAATCCTGATCAGCACGGGCACCACGAGCAACAATCTAGTTGGGGTCGCATTTATCCTAATGCATTTATCCTAATGGAATTCTTACCTGGGAACGTCGCTATGGACGCTAGTGGTGGCTATGCAACTCATAACGGCGAGATTCCAATTCCTCCTCAACACAAGTCAAACTTCTACAACGAAATTGCCCGGGTTCAGGTACGTACTCTGATATTATCTTCAAATAATGCTACATGTATCTGATAAGCACTATTGCAGGTAGAGATGACATCGGTGCGCTTGCCAAGGATAGGGACCATTATCAAGTGTCGTCTGGGAAGGTGCGTGTACTATATCTTGGGAGTTGGTCGAACTTCCACTTTTCTTGGCAACGGTGCCTTCCTCTATGGACGCACCTTGGATTTATGATGATAATGGTCAACCTTGCAACTTCCCCAATGGATTGACGGATTGCCATGAAACCAGGTCGAGGTGCTATTATGATATCATTGCTATCCACACACCCAAGATCGGTGTCGCGGAAGGAGGTATGATTAGCCACGACCTGTCCCAGGCCAGGTGTTACAAACCGAATTCCAATTTTGTTGAAGGAAGGACCGAGATATTGCGACCGCGCGCAAATCGTGCGGTGTTTTTGGTGACTGGGCCTTCGGGCTTTTGCGCAACGGGCAGGAAAACTCGACAGTAGACTACAGTATATAGGATAAATTGAATTACTTTAGGGAAGGCCTTCACCCAGGGCGCGGAACAGGAACGGATCGCGCAGCCTGGAGTGTTGAGGGTGCCGGAAACGATCTTCACCGACAGATTTTACTACAGACTCGATTTGTGGCGCGTGGGATTCGCGGTGAGAATATACGAGTGCTCCCTCAAAAATTTATCCACTGGTAGAACTAATACGTGTTATGTAGATATACTTCTTTGTATTTGGAGGGATGCCATTTCAGATTGGGATGTCAATGACCTGGTAGCGCAGATGATTAATTTCGTCGAGGATTTGTCTGCCGAATGGCAGGAGAAATACAGGGACATGAGTTCGAAAGCCGGACGGGAGCCCCTGGAAGGTAAGCGCCTTTTTATTGTTTTGATCTAAAACTATAGAGAAGAAGATGTCCATACTCCCATCCAAAGAGTCCAGTGAGAGCAACAGCTAACGCCGAGATCACTGATAACAGGCAACAATGGCCCAAATCCGCAATCAAAATTTGAGCGAAGATTCGAGTAAAGAGTCCCCGAGAAGACCTAAAGCCTCTCCTCCCAATCATAAAGGGCCTGATGAGGTTCAACCCGTCTGAGCGGATTTCGGCATCTCAAGCACTGGAGATGCTCAAGCTTCACGCCCGCGAAGGGCGTCGATCTCCCTCTGAAGAGCGCCGAGGTCAGCGAGGATGTCTGGGTGTTCGGTGGTCGACGCGGCAGGGTTGGGGAGGTTGGCGTCGACGCTTGCCCCGCTTGCGCCGCGGGGCCGAGGAGGGGCAGGGGGGACGACGGAGAGGCGCTTAGAGGGAGTGGATGGGGCGCGGGGCATCGAAGGGGCGTTTTCGAGCTCGGATGTTATAAACGGTGGGGAGATAACGGAGTTTCTGATGGAGCCTGGGCGGCGGAGCGGCGGAGGTGGGGGGGCTTTAAAGGTTGCCTGTTGGTTGGTGGAGGGATGCAATGATGATAGATCCTGCGTTGAGCTGTTGCGGCTGTCGTCGCCCATGTTGGTGAGGCGTTTGGGAGATAGGTGCGGGGAGTTTGGGTCGGCGACAGGATGGCCATGGCGGCGTGCTGAGGGAGGTGCAGGTGCGGGTTTACGTCGTAGTAAGTTGGATGGAGAAGACGGCTCCGGCGCCTTCCCGACCGATTCGCAGTCAAAGACGGATTCACGATCTGAGTCGTGGCTTGCGCGGGAGGGGTTGGGTGGAAGGGGCTTGTTGAGGTCGGTGGCCGACCGTTCCGCGGCGGTTGGTGTAGGGATTGTGGTTGATAGGGGTGACGGGGCGGATGTAGATGTTAAATAGAGAGAATGAGGCCGCGCGTTGTCTCTTAGTTGCACGTTTATGAGTTTCCCATGCCGTGAGCTGGGTGGTGGCGGCTTTTTCCTTCCGGAGGCAGAGCGCTGGAGGGTTGGCGGCATACGCCGCGGCTCGTCATTTGCATCGGAGACTTCGTGTGAGGTTCGGGGTGACTCGGGCAGATTCTCTTGGATGTTCTCAAAGATCGAGTGCCGTGAGACCGATGATGCCTCTGTGCTGCTTCCGTCTGTCGGCCCTGTGTGCGCTGATTGCGCGGGAGGGCCGGGTAGAGATTCAGGAGCTGGGATACCGCTGCTTCCAGTCATGAGTAGACGCTTAAAAGATTCCACATCCATAGCTGCCTTTCCCGACCCCACCGGTGGAGTTTCGCCGGTCGACTCCTTGCCCTCCGTCCGTTCTAACGTAGCTAATGTCTTGCTGAACGGGTTCATAGACGTTCTCCCATCATTGCCGGCACAGCTTATCGGTGGTATAGGCGCTCTTCCATCATTGCTGGCAGCAATTATCGGTGGTATTTCTTCATCATTATCATCTGACGATTCATCGGACATAACGGACTCAAATGGGTCATGGCCAAGTGCATGGCCCTCTCCCTGTGGGAGTGGCGTATGGGATTTATCCTCTATGGCATCCTCCGGGCTGCTCGGCGGCGGCGACTGCACCCTAACATGCTTCACCGGTTTGTCGTTATTTTTGATCGGCGCATCTCCATGCGGCATCGGTTGATCGATGGGTAGTTGCCTAGTCACTGTGCTTTCCTCTGCCTTTGTTCCATTCTCTGTGTTCGTTTGGATGGCGGGCGTCCTGCGCCGAAAGGGGTTCGAAGAGCCGTGGAAGTCGGCCATCGTGCCCAGCCTACTGCAGTAACATCAATTGTTTTCTGGTCATATGGGCGCCATTGAAGAGGATTGCGATGCGTTGCATTTAGAGAGCGTGACAGTCGGGACGTCACCGATGCGGTGCGGCTTATCACGACGCTTGGACCAAGCTGACGTTTTTGGTACCTCACCTTTAAAGCTTGTATTTGCAGATTAAAGAAACACGGATATGATAATCTAAACTCTGAACAATTATAGAATTTCTTCACTGCCTGTGTTCCATTCTTTGTTGCTCCATGTACAGACTACAAGCATGATTACGATCATCCATGAACTGGAAACGGCGACATAGATTGCCATAATCGAGGCTGAAGACTGGGATCGACCAGTCGGTACAATCATATACGGAAGACAGAATGTACAAGTCAGGATTTCATTGAAGCAATATACCTAGCTAGTAATCACAATTGTAGGGTATAATGCGCCGACGCCCGTGAATATGCCTGACCCCATGAATATGCCGACCTCGTGAATATGCCTGACACCCCAAACCCCCGAAACCTAACTCCGCATGAATGAACCTGTAACAAAGCTCAAGCCTGGACACCGATATGTGCTTGTAACTGTCTCGGCGCAAAACCCATCAAACTTCTTGTGTCTTTAGAATTCATCCATATCAAGCTTCTCGGCAAGGTTAACAAACGCCTGGTGAAATTTGTCGTGGGCCTTGACGTCCTCAACGACGGTACGGTTGAGTGTGAATTTGCAGACGTTGCAAGTGGTGATGGGATTCTGGCCAAGGTTGATCTGGGTTTGAACAAGTTTGCTAGGTTTGGTATTCTCCTTCTGTCCGCCCTCATTTCCTCCATTGCTGGGTCTAGCTAGGGTAACATCAGTCTTGCTGGAAGAATCAGAGTAAGCTGGAATCGGGTAAGCCTTCTCAGCATCACGGCCCGCTGTTGTATTGGATCGAGCTCTTCCAAGACCCTTAGAGCCTTCGGTGGGAGTCGTAGAGGCCCGAGGAGGCATGATGAGATAGCTGTAGTTGGCTGGAATGGGGTAGACCATGTCGGAAAATTCTCCAACCATACCCTCCCCACCTGCCCTCGTCTTGGATCGAGCTCTTCCGGTCTCCTTAGGACCCTTGGAAGGAGAGCTCGTAAATGAGTTAGATCGAAAGATCGCGGTAGCCATGGGATGTTTGGCGAGGTTGCCCTGGGTCGTAGCATCCTGGGCTGTAGTGTATCCGTCGACAATACTACCCTCCCAGCTGGAAGAATAGGAACTGTCTGAGTCGCTGCTAAATACAGGACCATCGTAGTCTTCAGGAGACATCATTTTGTCCGGTTTGTTGGTTTGAGGTCTTGTTGCTTGGATAGCCCGAGGCCTTGTCGTTAACCTCCGACGTTTTCGACTTTGTGGCTTTATGCCGGTATGATATGGTTCCAAAGGAGATGGTGAAGATGGGAGAGTTGTCGACGAAGAGGAAGTGCTGGAATGGATGTGTTCTTGGGGCTGATCAGATGAGGGGTTGGTGTCAGAGGATGAGGGGTTTGCTGAAGCTGTTGGTTTTGCGAAATAGTCTGTAATTGACCTTTTGCTTTTCGGCGCCGGCAGAGGCGCGACAGGGAGGACGTTCGTAATGTCTTGCAGAGGATTGACAACTTCAATACAGACTATCTTTGCTGGTGCATCCGCTCTGTCTTTCCTAACGCGGTTTGCGTATGTTCGCATACGCGACCTGGAAAAGTGTTAGAAGTGGGTGGTTGAGTGTGAATTTGTAGAAGGTAACGCTTACCTTTTACCCAACACCGACGACACCATTGTCGTGGTGCCTATTCCCATCGTCGCGGCGATTTTCGTTATGAAACATAGGTTCATTGAACGCGACTGATGGTGATGCGGCTTGAAGATGTGGCGCAGGCGCAAAAGCGCGTTGTGTGAGGCGATAACGATAACGCGAGAACACGTGACTAACATATGGCGGTGCAGATTATCAACGCCACGCTTGAAGCTAAACTAAGTAAGCTAAGCCTAAAGTGGACAACTGACTACACAAAGGTTTAATGGGAGGACTTCAGCCCATTAGGCCACTTCAGCAGCTGCTACACTCGTGAGTGTAGCAGCTGCGATGGTGTAGCTTTATCCTAGAGTAGTTAGCTGCTGTATATAGCGTAATATATGATAATTTGAAGCTGGAGATGTCGTCGTATATAGGTACATATGGTGATCCGCCTGTTGTAATGGTGGGTGCACCAGATGTGAGAATCCAGCCACCCAAGGAAGGGGATGATTTTACTAAGACAACACACTGTCTTAGGAAACAGAGCCAAAGGGTCATAGCTTAGACTATTCCACAACGCAGCAATCAGGTGTATGATGTAGTGGAGTAGTTTAGACAAGTTATAACAAATGTTGAGTCTTGTAATGGTGGGTGCACCAGATGTGAGAATCTAGCCACCCAAGGAAGGGATGAATTTACTAAGACAACACACTGTCTTAGGAAACAGAGCCAAAGGGTTGTAGCTTAGACTATTCCACAACGCAGCAATCAGGTGTGTGATGTAGTGAAGTGGTTCAGACAAGTTGCAACAAATGTTGAGTCTGGGAACTCAGGGGTAAGTCAGAGGTTAACACCTCACTGACTTTTCAGAAACAAGGAGTAACAAGATCAATGCTTGGAAGCTTGGAAAAGACGTGGAAGTATGTGATAGTCAATTTACTGTATTGTCTGCTTGCCCTTTCTTAAGGAAAGGGCAATCCTATTTATGCTAAAAGAGTGTAGTTCTCTCATTTTCCAAGACTTTCCATGACTAACCAGGCTTGGTAACTGTAGTCGACGTAAGAGAATCCCATAGAACCATCTCCTAGGTTCCTAGCCTATAGGAAGTGAAAGGAGGTCCAAGGTCGTACCCCTATAGACAAATTATGTCATAACTTAACCAATCTTGTGGTTAACTAAGGAGCGATGACGTGAATGAATCATAGAGGGTTGTAGAAGCTTTTGGAGCTATCGTTCATGTTCCTAGGCCTCTCGTTGATAGAGATATGTCATGTGGTAGTATGAGTGATGTCATGTAATGAATCATAGAGGGTTGTAGAGATATGCTATGTGGTAATATCAGCCCAGTAACTAAGGAGCGATGACGTGTAATGAATCATAGATGGTTGTAGCAATCGTTGAGTAGTATTGCTCTTGTTGTTGGTGTGATAAGCCAAAATATGTATAGTGACTTGTAGGTTTGAGGAGGAGATTTCTAAGTTTGCTCTTGAGTTTGATAGCAAACTGAGTGCAACGAATGTCAGTATGACACCAATCTGGATTATCGGCAAAGCAAAAACACCTCAATCTTTACGCAATATTAATATATCTACAATGGGAGCTGAGTGGAGGTGGAATAAAAAGGCTTGGATGAATTCAACAATTATGATCGACTGGCTTCAAGCATTTCATCAACATATTGGCTTTACTCGACAAGTCCTTCTTACAATGGACAACTTTTCTGCACACATATCTGGTGTTGAGCTTTGTCCCCCACCTCCTAATATTCGGATCTGTTGGCTTCTAGCTAATAGTACTAGTTGATTCCAGCCTCTTGATCAAGGCATTATTCAATCTCGTAAAGCTTATTACCATCGACAATGGCTCTGTGTTATGCTTGAATGTTATAATTCAAATCTGGATCCGATTAAGCAAGCAAGCTTACGACTTTCAATTCGCTGGATCTTACGAAGCTGGAATCAACAAGTTTTACAATCAATTATATACAATTGCTTTCGAAAATCAACACTTTTTACAACTCTAATCACTCTTCCAACCTCAATTACACCGACAGATGTCATACTGACATTCGTTGCACTCAGTTTGCTATCAAACTCAAGAGCAAACTTGGAAATCTCCTCCTCAAACCTACAAGTCACTATACATATTTTGGCTTATCACACCAACAACAAGAGCAATACTACTCAACGATTGCTACAACCATCTATGATTCATTACACGTCATCGCTCCTTAGTTACTGGGCCGATATTACCACATAGCATATCTCTACAACCCTCTATGATTCATTACATGACATCACTCATACTACCACATGACATATCTCTACCAACTAGAGGCCTAGGAGCATGAACGATAGCTCTAAAAGCTCCTACGAACCTCTATGATTCATTACATGTCATCGCTCTTTAGTTACCCACAAGATTGGTTAAGTTATGACATAATTTGTCTATGACATAATTTGTCTATGACATAATTTGTCTATAGGGGTACTCTGACCTTGGACCTCCTTTTACTTCCTATAGGCTACGAACCTAAGAGATGGTTCTATGGGATTCTCTTACGTCGACTACAGTTACCAAGCCTGGTAATCATGGAAAGTCTTGGAAAATGAGAGAACTACACTCTTTTAGCATAAATAGGATTGCCCTTTCCTTAAGAAAGGGCAAGTAGACAATACAGTAAATCGACTATCACATACTTCCACGTCTTTTCCAAGCTTCCAAGCATTCATCTTGTTACTCCTTGTTTCTGAAAAGTCAGTGAGGTGTTAACCTCTGACTTACCCCTAAGTTCCCAGACTCAACATTTGTTGCAACTTGTCTGAACCACTTCACTACATCACACACCTGATTGCTGCGTTGTGGAATAGTCTAAGCTACGACCCTTTGGCTCTGTTTTCTAAGACAGTGTGTTGTCTTAGTAAATTCATCCCTTCCTTGGGTGGCTAGATTCTCACATCTGGTGCACCCACCATTACACCTTGTCTGCTTCAAGCTTCAACTATTTCTATAGCAGCACTTCGATACTACAATGGAGGACGACCAAGCTCCTACAACTACTGCTGAACAGCAGATGCAACAACTGTTTGCCTTTATACAAAATATAGCAAACAAACTTGAGAATTTGGAAAACACCTTTCAAGCCAACACTTCAGCAACACAATCCTCAACTCAGACACATCATACAGAGCTTCCCACAGCTCCTCTGGCTATGTCGGGTACCCCAAGTGCACTTCCTAAAGTGCAAACACCAGATTTATACCATGGAGACAGAAGGAAGTTGAAGGGATTTCTTATGCAACTGGACATCTACTTCACCCTCAGGCCTCATCAGTTCACCTCAGATATTCAGAAGATATATTTCGCTGCCAGCTACCTCCGTGGATCTGCATTCAACTTCTTTGAGCCATATCTTAGAAGACTTAGTGGCAACAACCAAAATACCACTACACCTTTGATTACCTCTTATGACCAGTTTCAAGAGGAACTTACCAGGACCTTTGGAGACATCAACGAAACTGCTACAGCAGAAAGAGAGCTACAGAAGCTATGTCAAAAGACCTCTGCTGCTCAGTATACAACAGAATTTAGGAGAAGCACTTCTCACTTGACTTGGAATGAAGAAGCCTTAGTCTTCACTTACTACCAAGGGCTCAAGAGCTCTATTAAGGATGAACTCAGCAAAGAAGAACGCCCTACAACACTTCAAACGCTTATAGAGAAAGCTGTCAGACTTGATGATAGGCTTTTTGAAAGAAGAAAGGAGAAGAACCAAGACTGGCATCCAACAAGAAATTTCAACAATTACACCTCTACACCAACTGCTAAGGACTCAGCACCTGAACCTATGGACTTAGACGCCTCTATAAAGAGATCTACAGCAAATCCAGCACCTCAGCCTACAAGAAGCCCTCAAAAACTGAAAAGGGGTAAACTTACTCCTCAAGAAAGAAAACACAGAATGGACAACAACCTTTGTTTATACTGTGGCAAAGGGGGGCACAGAATTCAGGAGTGCTATTCAGCACGGGGGAGTGCTGAATCAAAACATATAGCAGCCTCAGACACAGTCACAGCTGTTATTCCTGAAAAACTTGAAAAATCCCCACCAGGCACAACTTCAACTGAGACTACAACTTCTCCCCTAGACAACAAAGATGTGTCGATGGTGCTTTCTCAGAGTTTCACACACCTGTTAATCCCTATTCAACTCCATTTCAAACAACAGGTGTTATCTACAAGGGCTATGATAGACTCAGGGGCAACAGGCAACTTTATATCTCAAGACCTCATCTTGACACACCAGTTACCTACAATTCCCAAACGCACTCCAGAGTTGCTCCGAGTCATTGATGGAACTCCTATCAGTTCAGGTTCCATTACCTGCAACACCCCAGTACTCAAACTTGAGATCCCCTAGATTTTCAGACACCATCTCTTTAGATGTTATACCAATGAAGTACTCAGTCATCCTAGGTCTTCCATGGCTTCAAAGGCATGATCCAACTATCAATTGGAAGCATTTATCGCTTGGGTTTAGCTCAAATCCGGAGCTCAATACTGAAAAAACCCTTCAAGCCTCAGTTACCCCTATTCAGGTCCAAGACTCAGACTTGTCCCAGATCAAGGATTTTGACCAAACTATGGACGATATATCATCTCTGATATGGGTTAAACCTTTCCAACCTGTCCTGGAGATAGCAGCTACTTCAGATTTGGAGAAATCATCTCAGGAGGTCATTTTGCCTTTAGCATACCAAGACTACCAACATCTTTTTGACAAGGCAAAGGCATCAATTCTGCCAAAGCACCAGCCTTATGACCATGAGATACCACTCGCAGAAGGCTCAATGCCTCCCTACGGCCCTATCTACTCTCTATCTGAATTAGAGCTGAAAACTCTCAGAGAATACCTAGATGAGAACCTTAGTTCTGGCTTTATCAGACCTTCTTCCTCACCAGCAGGAGCTCCTATTCTCTTTGTCAAGAAGAAAGATGGCTCCTTGCGTCTCTGTGTTGATTATAGGGGCCTTAATGCAGTCACTGTTAAAAACAGATATGCTTTACCCCTTATCCCTGAGCTCATGGATAGGCTCTCTTCAGCAAAGATCTTTACCAAGTTAGATCTCAGGGGAGCTTATAACCTGATACGCATCAAGGAAGATGATGAGTGGAAGACAGCATTCAGAACACGCTATGGTCATTTTGAATACCAGGTAATGCCTTTTGGGCTTGCCAATGCACCTGCTTCTTTCCAAGCTCTCATGAATGATATTCTAAGACCTTACTTGGATATCTTTGTTGTTGTCTACTTAGACGACATTCTTATATACTCTTTAGACACTCAAGAGCATGTTCTACATGTTAGACAAGTCTTAGAGAAGCTATCTCAAGCACAACTCTTTTGCAAACTTGAGAAATGTCTTTTCCATATGTCTCAAGTTGATTTCTTGGGACATAGAATTTCAACAGAAGGCATTCAGATGGATCCTGAAAAGACAAAAGCAGTACAAACGTGGCCTATTCCTTCCAGCATTAAAGAGGTTCAGTCTTTCCTTGGGTTTGCCAACTATTACAGGAGGTTTATACCAAGATATACATCCTTGGCTTTACCCCTTACTCAATTACTTCACAAGGACACTTTGTATCACTGGGATAAGACACAGCAAGATGCTTTCGATGCTCTTAAAGGAGAATTCAAAGAAGGGAAAATGTTACTACACTTTAACCCCTTGAAACCTGCCACTCTTGAGACAGATGCCTCAGATTTTGCCATTTCTGGAATCTTATACCAAGCTCCAAAAGACAAACAAGAAGAGCTACAGCCTGTGGCATTTTACTCAAGAAAGCTATCAGCAGCCGAACAAAACTATCCCATTACAGACAAGGAACTGCTTGCCATAGTATGTTCTCTAAAGCATTGGAGATGCTACCTTGAAGGGGCAAACTATCCTATCACTATTTACAGTGACCATTCAAATCTCTTGACCTTTACAACCACTAAACAGCTCAATCGACGACAAGCAAGGTGGTCTGAACAACTAGGAGGTTTTGACTTTGTTATAAAACATGTCTCAGGGGCCAAGAATCAAAGAGCAGATCTCCTCTCAAGAAGACATGACTACCAAGATTCTGCTAAAACAAGCAATACAAAGGCCCTGCTAGACTCTACAAAGCTTATAGCAGCATCTTTAAGCAACCCTCGCACTACAGAGGACTTAGAGGGAAACTTATCCCTTCAAAACCAAGTTGCCCCCATTACCTCTTCTCAGAAACCAGAGACCTTTAAAGACTATACACCCTCAGCAACACTTCTTAAAGCATTCAAAGATGCTTACAACCACGATCCCTTTGCCAAAAGAACTTTGGAATACCTCCAGAAGAAAGGCTCCTCTCTTGAGAAAGTTGGACTACAAAATTTCTCAAAAAATCAGCAAGGACTTCTCTTATTCAAGAGCTATATCTATGTCCCAAGGGATAAACGATTACAGCTACACCTCCTACAGCAGTTCCATGATGCTCCAGCTGCAGGGCACTTTGGCTTTGCAAAAACTTATGAACTTCTAACAAGAAAGTTCTACTGGCCTAGTCTAAGGACTACTCTTCAAGACTATATATCTTCTTGCACTACTTGCAACTTGAACAAACCTACACGGCAAAAGCCCTATGGCCTCTTGCAGCCTCTACCTATACCAGAACGCCCATGGGACTCCATATCCATTGACTTTATAGTCAAGTTGCCTCCTTCTATCCCAAAAGGGGGTGCTACCCCTTATGACTCTATCCTTGTGGTGGTAGAAAGGCTCACAAAAATGGCACACTTTGAGCCTTGCAATGAGACTATCACAGCTTCTGAACTTGCGTGGCTATTCCTCAAGGTGGTCTTTAAATATCATGGAATTCCTGGACACTGGATCTCAGATAGGGGAGCAGTTTTCACTTCAAACTTTTTTAAGGAGTTCTCTAAACTCTTAAACATGGAACAACGCTTTTCTACAGCTTATCACCCTCAAACAGATGGCCAGACAGAGAGAGTCAACTCTGTACTTGAACAATATCTAAGAATTTATACAAACTATGCTCAAGACAACTGGGCAGATCTTCTCCATCTTGCAGAATTTGCTTACAACAACACGGTCTCTAACACCACAAAAGAGACACCTTTCTATGCAAACTATGGTTATCACCCTAGGTTTGAAGTGGCAAAACTTAATTGTCCTGAAAATCTCAAAAACCCTTCTGCTACTGAAAGAATCATCTACCTTAAGGGCCTCCAGGACTATCTCAAGGTCCAAATACAGCGTGCACAAGACGAGCAGGCTCAGGCCTTTAACAGGGGGGTGGTTGCACCACAATTCAAAGTTGGTGATCAAGTCTTTTTGTCTAGAAGACATATCACAACTACTAGACCATCAGACAAACTTGATACTAAAAGACTTGGACCCTTTAAGATCACAAGGACTATTGGCAAGAATGCTTTCGAGCTTGCATTACCACCTACTTGGACTATCCATAATGTCTTCCATGCATCTCTCTTGTCTAAGGCACAAGAAAGTTCCTTAAGACCACTTCAGTCTCCTCCACCTCCTGTTCTGATTTTGGATCAACCAGAATATGAAGTAGAGTCTATCCTTGACAAAAAGACACTTAGAGGTCAGGACTACTTCCTCGTTAAGTGGAAAGGCTATCCTACAAGTGACAACACTTGGGAACCTAAGAGAAATCTAAAAAATGCATCCAAGCTGATTCTAGAATTTTTTTCTAAGAAAGCCACCTGGCTAAAGGGCAAGCACACAGCTAACAAACGTCCTTAAGAGGGGTATCATGTCATACTGACATTCGTTGCACTCAGTTTGCTATCAAACTCAAGAGCAAACTTGGAAATCTCCTCCTCAAACCTACAAGTCACTATACATATTTTGGCTTATCACACCAACAACAAGAGCAATACTACTCAACGATTGCTACAACCATCTATGATTCATTACACGTCATCGCTCCTTAGTTACTGGGCCGATATTACCACATAGCATATCTCTACAACCCTCTATGATTCATTACATGACATCACTCATACTACCACATGACATATCTCTACCAACTAGAGGCCTAGGAGCATGAACGATAGCTCTAAAAGCTCCTACGAACCTCTATGATTCATTACATGTCATCGCTCTTTAGTTACCCACAAGATTGGTTAAGTTATGACATAATTTGTCTATGACATAATTTGTCTATGACATAATTTGTCTATAGGGGTACTCTGACCTTGGACCTCCTTTTACTTCCTATAGGCTACGAACCTAAGAGATGGTTCTATGGGATTCTCTTACGTCGACTACAGTTACCAAGCCTGGTAATCATGGAAAGTCTTGGAAAATGAGAGAACTACACTCCTTTAGCATAAATAGGATTGCCCTTTCCTTAAGAAAGGGCAAGTAGACAATACAGTAAATCGACTATCACATACTTCCACGTCTTTTCCAAGCTTCCAAGCATTCATCTTGTTACTCCTTGTTTCTGAAAAGTCAGTGAGGTGTTAACCTCTGACTTACCCCTAAGTTCCCAGACTCAACATTTGTTGCAACTTGTCTGAACCACTTCACTACATCACACACCTGATTGCTGCGTTGTGGAATAGTCTAAGCTACGACCCTTTGGCTCTGTTTTCTAAGACAGTGTGTTGTCTTAGTAAATTCATCCCTTCCTTGGGTGGCTAGATTCTCACATCTGGTGCACCCACCATTACAACAGACCTTTCACAACTATACGAACAAGTTATTCAAGCTGGCAATATACATGATTCAATGGCTATTTCGAACTTTTTAAATCCTATCGACGAGCAAATCAACAATACAGAAGTTACAACAGATGAGGAGGGTATACTACAGGAGATTTTGGATGAGCATCTTAGTGATCCTACTCAAAATGATGAGCAAGAAGAGGAGCCTGAGACTAAAGAGGCTGTTTATTCAGCCTCTGATGCTCGCAATGCCCTTAAAGTTCTGATTGAGTATATGGAGTGTCAGGATGCTCTCCAAGCCGATCACCTCAGGGCATTAGAGCGTTTGGAGGGCGAAATTGAGGCAATTCAGCTTAATTCCTTGGTTCAGGAGACATTGGATAAGTGGATTACATAATACTTGGCATTTCAATATAACGATATTTTCACTTTTACGATATTTACACGTGTCACCAATTGTATCGACTTAACGGAAGTTGACTGTATGCTGCTACACTCAAATTACGATGCTGAAGTGGCCTATTGAGGCAGGCACTATTCTCAGCTGGCTATATTTGAAGAATCAGCAAACCTGTTTACGAAAATATGATACTGATTCATTTGTTTGGGTAGACGCAAGTTGGGTATCTCATTTCTAATCTTAATTTCTTGGTGTCCTGGGCCTTATCCAAAGCAGCAAAAAGCTCAGTGTGAACAGGCGTCGAGAATACAGAAAATAGCTGCTAACTTGGCTTTAATGGTGGTACAGTAAAGTAGTATTGATATATGCTGCCTTACACTTCTAACCCCTTCAACGTAAAAGCGGGATGTGTTGTTTACCCGTCATATATAATACATCTAACATTGATCTATACAAAACTTCAGACCACCAACCATGCTCCGTCTAGTTCATATGTATACACACTATCGAATAACCCTACTTCCTCCTGTTAATCGTCTTGGCGACCATCTCCCTCAGCCCATCCTTGGCTTCACTCTCCGGGAAGGGCTCAATAGCCGCAAGAGCTTGATCCGCGTAATCTCTTGCCAAGGCACGTGTCTGCTCAATTCCTTCGCTTTGAGAGACGATATATCTCGCCTGTTTCATGTTAGAGATTGTTCAAACGGATTAATGTTGCTGGGGTTCATCAGAAGTCACCTACCCTTGAGACATCGCCCTCTTCGGCAAACTTCCTCCCAACTAACGCACCAAGCTCTGGGTTGTTCTTCCAGGCAAATAGCAGAGGCGCTGTGGCCAAGCCAAGTTCCAAATCAGCTCCGGCTGGCTTTCCAAGTTCCTTCTCGGTAATAGTATAATCCAACATATCGTCTACAAGCTGAAACGCCAGACCCAGGTTTTTTCCGTAGCTATATGCCGCCTCGACTGTTACATTATCACTTCCTCCCAGAAGCGCAGCCGCGCGGCAACTTTTGCTGATCAAACTCGCCGTTTTGAGGTATGTCTTTTGTAAGTAGTATGTGAGCGCCTCTTCTGTCCACTGGGGGTTCTTCTCATCCCGGGACGTGTTTTTCAGCTGCATGAATTCTCCCTCAACAAGGTTCGCGATGACAGTAGCGAGCAGCTCAACAACCTCTGCATCTCGTAAACGAGCAAGAGCAATGGATGCGCGGCCCAGGAGGAAGTCTCCCGCAAGCACAGCCATTTTGTTGCCGAATTCAACGTTGGCAGATGGTGATCCCCGTCTCGAGTCAGAGTGGTCAATTACATCGTCGTGGAGGAGAGAAGCCGTGTGAATTAGCTCAGTTATTTCGGCGAGGCGCCGTTGTGAAGGCAGAATGTCGCTTTCAGTTGGCGAGTATGCATATGCCGGATCCGTAAGAGGGTTTGTTCCAGGGCTTGTAGGATTGTGATCTAAGAGGATATCTGGGCGCGAAATGCCACTGTTTATATTGGCGGAGGGTTTCGAGGGATCATATGTCGAGCATTTTGGTGTCAGTGCTGTGGCGCGCGACATTAATAGGACAAGAAGTGGCCTGAAATGCTTCCCTTCTGCCTGGGTGTAGTATTTCGCAACTTTGTCCAGACTAGGATGCCCGGAACCTAATAGCTGTCTGATATTCCCACTCAAGAATTTCATCTCTTTTGCTACTATCCTGAGGGGATCAATGCTGATTTGGCGATCCACCCTGCCTTGTTGTGATGTCGCATTGGAAATGACATTGGCAGCCAATTTAGCTGCCTGGGCCCATGATCCCGCATGTTGTCGGCTTGATAGGTTAAATAGCCTCGAATTAGAAGGCGACCATTGCGCCCGGCTGGCGGAAAGGCATTGTAGGCAGACTTGTCGAGGTTGCGTGGTTGTTACTCCTGGACGAGAAAAGAGCAATGAAGCTCTCGGCGACCGGATTTTCATAGCCTCCCTGGTCTGCTAAGCAGGATATATGGGCAATTCCTGCAGCCCCGTCTTAATGGCTCCCCTGTCGACAGCAGAGAGCGCGCTGCGAGGTATTGCGGGTTCGATTGCGTCGAAGATTTGTTTGGCAGAAGCTTGATTTCGAACATTACAAATGTTTTGGGCGGGACCCATCCCGACGATAAGACACGGATAAACTATTACTCCGTCGCGCTTTCCGCAGCCTTGCAGTCCTCCGTTGTCTACAGGAATATCCCAGAAACACCGACGCACCTTGACCACTTTATTTTGGCTTCAAAGTTATAATTCGGTCGACATGGTGCTACTTACGATGACCCCCGTCATTGTGGAGGGTCTTCGCAACGTCGAGACATCTACAATGACCACAGGGGCAGTTGCCTCCCAGGGTATTCATGAAGATGCAGCCTTGGCCCCAGGCTCCAACGAAGCAGGCGCAATCAAAACCGATATTCAAGATTCTAGGAGAGGAGAGGAAACACAGACAGCACAAATACCCCAATCCGAAATCATCTCTCAGCAAAATCCCTCCAGCGAGCCGTCCTTACAAGATCCAAAGCCTGGCAATCCTATAAGCCACCTCCAAATCGTCGCCCTCTCCCGACAGCTTAAGTCTATCAATGCTATACCATGCCACCTCGACGCCCTACTCCGCGGGTCTCATGTCTATATACCCCCTCCGCCTCCTAAACCCACGCAAACTCCCGAATACAAAGCTCTCATGGCCCGGCTCCGGCGCGATGCTGAAGAACGCGACTATGTCCGATTGACAAAGCCAGCCCCGGCGTCGGAAACATACTCGAGGAACCTACCAGCGACATCACCAGCCTTTGCTTTCGCCTCGACAGAAGCATATATCGAAGCTTCACCCGATGATGAAATAACCTATGACGATGTCACTCGCCAGCTCACCCTTATCCTCAACGTTCTCGTCTCCATCATTGCATGCTCTGCGGCGTTGTGGATGGTTTCGAAGTGGTGGAGCACTCCCGCTCGACTGGCACTATCTTTTGCAGGAAGCATATTGGTGGCCGTGGCAGAAGTCGGAGTATATTTTGGATATATTAGGAAGGTTAAAGAATCAGTCATGGAGGAGAAGGCAGTGAAGGAGGTTAGGGAAGTGGTGGATACCTGGGTTGCCAACCCGAATGACAATAATACGTCCCAGGTGGAGGAGGGGAAGGAAACCATGCTGCTTAAAGGGAAAGATAATGAAGCTGTCCGGCGGCGGACGAAAAACAGTAAGGAGGGTCAGTCATAAGCACGACAATTCCGAACGAGGCAGACTTGGTTGAGCTATGTAGAAGCTTCCAACTGACCTCTTCCAACTCTAATCAAGGACTTGAAACAAATCATCTATGGTACACTTTCCAACTTATGTGTGGTTTGGTGGTTATCCGCCGACCTCAACCATCACGAGTGCCACCAACTAGTCCCGATTACCACCATTAAGATCAAAATTTATTCCTCTACTAATATGACAGAGTTACATACTTGAGGGAGTTATTACTTTCAGGTTTGTAGATAAATGTCTCGAAAGCTACCGTCGTCATATGATAAATCGTCATCTCAACGTCATGAATATCGCACCCAACAACCACCCTTCAATACCTGCCTCCTCATTAATTCCACAACTTCCAAAGTTGCAATTCCTCACCAACATCATCTAATTCCTCTCGAAAATCGAATATGACTACCCCGACGACCGAAAACCCCGGCTTCAAGTTCGACCCCAACGATCCCCCTCTCGACTTCCCCACCTACGAGACGTCAGGTCACAAGACATACCTCGACTACCAAGACCACCAAAACGATCGCGGACTTACTGGGCATCGATCTGAGAAATCGGGGGCACACACGACTCCAAAAGATGCGCTGGATGGGATTGCGTCAAAGTCGTGGCTCGAGAACCCTTGGGTGAAGGTGCTGATGTGGGTGTTGATTTTGATAGCGACGTATAGGTTCTACTTGAGGGTGCTCGGGTAGGATTAAGTGTGTTGGGGTAGCGATCTATGAGCGACTGGACGGTACAATGGGATACAGTCTGTTACAGAGGGAATGGTTGGGGTTGAAAGATATACATACATATAGTGGGGTGATGTGGTAACGGGGAGAGGCCGGGGCCAGCTTGTATCATAGGATTGATTGTATTCGACTTCTGAGATATGGAAAGATGTACCATTGTCTCCTGAAGCAAATAACTGCAATGCCTGGTTGCCAATTGGCAGATTGAACGCCGTGTCTAGCCCATGCTTCGTCGCCCAAGACGCCAACACTCTGCTATGCTCCAGCCATTTCATGCCATATCTTAAGTCTATCCCGCCACTATCTCTGCCTAGGGCCTCAAATCCACGACCTTAAATTCCAGTCCTGGTGTCTCGAAAACATGCCCTGGCCTCATCGCATCGGTGTAGATATTAGGCTCCGGATGTGGGTGGAATAGTCCGGTCTGTCTACAATTCAGCACCGACTTCATGCCTGGGGGATCGGTCATGCGGAAAACGCCCCAACTGTGTAGATATTAGCTTTGCATAACCGGTTAGAGACAGTACATGGGGAGGACTCACGAGGGACTCTTGCTCGGGGCACACACAATCGCGATACTCTCAGGCATCATCACTTGATACCCGCAATGTGTGTGCAGATCCCTGCTGCTCATAAAGCACGTTTGAGACGGGTGCGTATGAATCCAGCCCAAGACCATCAGATCCTCCTTGTCGCAATAGTCGAACAGTGCCCCTTCATTCGTCGTCTCGCAGGTATCAGAGGTACTCTCTTGCTCGGGTATCACCAGTCGTGAAATAAAAAGCGCGTTGGAGATGAGGGTCCCGCACAGGATACCGCATGTCTCGAGATTCGCTTGGGTATTGGGCCGCGCAATGGACAGGAAGGACTCGCGGAGCATGGTAGGAAGAAATAGGGTGCGGAGAGGTGAGCCGTTTTCGAGGTAAGCGGATGGTTTGAATGTGTATGCGGAGGGGTCGTCGACCGGGGAGGGGGTGGAGCTTGGTGGAGCGTCCTTGAGAAGCTTCGCTGGCCGCAACGGAGCTGGAGACTCACATGATATCGTGGGTTTGATTACTTGCTTTGAAGGGACTGGAGGTGCGGATTCTCTGCCGAAATTCCTCTCGATCTCGGCGGGCTTGTCTTCGTACTTAAACGGCCTTGACTTGGCAATCGAAGGGTATCTGTATTCGCTGCTGCGCGGCGCCGATGAACTTGGTTCGCTTGCTGATGGGTGTAATTTCGTGAGCTTCTTTCGTGTTCCGTCCGTGTCTCGATCTCTGGAATCCATCTTCCTCCTGGTATCTTCCATACGGCGCTGCAAGTCGACGCCGTCGTCACCCCCTTCATAACCCATTTGATCTCTGTCGTCGCCCTGCCGGGTTGTTCTCCGAATATCGTCTCGTCTCCGAATTTCTTTGTGTGCAAGTTTGACGGCAAGGCCGCTGTGCTCAGATGCTTCCAAGGTTTTTGCTCTTCCAGCAATCGCAGGGTCCGCTTCCGCGTATTTTGAGGGTCGTCTCATAGGCCCGCGTCTCTGGCCATCCCATAAATCTGCCGCAGGTTCATCCCATCCTTCATGTGTGGTTTGCCAAGCATCATATCGAGCGACAATCCTCGGTTTAAGCATCTCGAGTCGATCTACGGCGTCGGGTATGGACTTGATCATCAACTTCAGCGCCCTTCTGTTCGCGGGATCTTTACTGTCGGGGTGAGCAGAGAGTTTTTCGGCGACCAAGATAACGAATCGCATGAGGAGCATATAAGCTTGTTGAATATTGCCTTCGTCTTCGTATATCTGGGCCTGGCGCAATACTGTCAGCGGTTACATGCATGCAAATGTGATGTTGAGGCAAACCTCGCGCAGTAAGAGCTCAGCAGTCCTCAACCAGACTTTGAGCTTGATGTAAGGGTCATATTCGAAGTCCTGGGCGCGCGCAGCAATTTCTGCAATGCTCATCGGCATCGCTGCCTCGGCCGAAGAGCCTCCCATCTTTTGTTCGTGATAATTGTAGGTACTGCGGGGTTGTAGAATGTTCGGCGGGGTTATGAGGTTTGATGATTGATGATGAAAAGCTGAGGCAACACTCCCTAACCATCACGGGAGGTCCCAGAAAGATCGGGAAGGTTGGCTGGTGCCTGGGGAGCTCCGAAGTTTGCTGAGGCAAACGATGCGATTTCAGCTGACGCAGGTTCCATGGCGGTTGTTGTTGTACCTTGTTGGTCGACAGGCCGACGAGGCTAGGGCGGTGAGTCGGTTTGTCACATTTCGAGGGCAGAATTAAGGCGGTCGTCCCTGCATCCTTTTTGATTGTTCGAGATGCCAACGTCAGTTCCGATACTTCAAAATAGCATAATATCCCCGTCGCCAGAGCCACTCGAATTCGCAAACAGTGCAATCAGAATTGATGTTGGCTGTTCGTCTCGTAAATAGACGACGAAATCGATTACGTCCTATCGCAGCCCTCACTTATCCGTGCTGCCGGCCAGCTACAGGATTAATTCGAGCATACAGCGATGGAGGTCCGGTTAGAGCGACAAGTGCGACAGGTGGCTCCAAGTCTGGGCAGAAACAACTGAAGACTGATGAGTCCGTTGCTGAGGGCCCAAAAACTGGCAAGAAAACGCGCAAACTGAGGAGCGATGCAGGAACGTCGAGGGGGGGGAGTAATAGTGGGATTCCGCCGAAACCCAGGACCCCATCAACAAAACCGAGGAAGAAGAGAAGTGATGCCGGAATACTTAAGGGGCCGCTTCTGAAGAAAACATTTGAAGATGTGTTGCATGGAGCCCGAGCCGCGATGCCAGAAGGCGAAGCGGAGACAGATGCAGGTAGGGGACACAAAACTGTACACTACGCGAGTAGGCCGGTACTAACAAGATTCGCCTAGGAACCAGCAAGCGGAAAAGCGTCAGAAGTTTATCACGCATTGCGTTTGGCAAACGCGGAGACAAAGCCCGTCAGAATATTATCGGCGAGGAATTATGTGGTATGGATGTTGCACTGGGACCTGTCAGAGCTCTATAGCTAATCCCAACCAGATGATATTATACAACGACTAGCTCCGAGCCTTGAGAAGCACAAGGGGTGTGATATAATTGACATCAATCCCGGAGTTGGCTTGTGGTCGTCTAAACTGCACGATATCGTGAAGCCCAGGACTCACATCCTCATGGAGCCCGACTCCTCGACATATAAGCAGCCGTACCTTGAGCCCCTATTGAACCAAAAGGACTCCACCTACAAGCTTCTCCCCATGTCAGGTATCATCTGGAACAACCTCAACAAGCTCGAACGCGACGGCCACCTTCCCCACCAAAAGCTTCTCTCCCCCGGCGACCCCTCGCTCGAAAACCCCAACACAACACTCCTCGTCACCGCCAACCTAGGGTACTGGCCGCGCCGCCCCTACATCGGCTTCCCCTCCGTCACCACCCTGGTCGTCCACCAACTCCTCACCGCCACGCGCGCCCACTCCGTCTTCCAAGGCTACGGGCAAGTGCGCATGCTAATCTGGATGCACGATCTCGAGAAACGCATCGTCCTCCCCCGCCTCATCATCAACCGGCGGAAATCCAGCATTGAAGCCGAGATCTCGTGCGAATACATCCATGAAGTCGCGGGGGGGGACCTGGAAACAGAAAACTACCGCCGCGAACAGGCAATCGACATGCTCTCCGGCCAGCGCGTCGCCCCCGCCATGGCAGCTGCAGGCCTGCACACCCCGCCGCACCGCGAGGGGATCCTGGAGAGGGAAGCGCGCACCTCGCAACTCGCCGCCACCACCCCCAACATCGGCATCCGACGCCCATTCGAAGACGAGCTCGCGACCCTCGAGTCACGGTACGCGGCCGGGGAATTCCCCGATTTCTACGATGAAGTGGAATCCCACCACTGCGCGACGCCCGAGGTCACGCTCGACGGCACAAGGCGCCGCACAGAGGAGTTCCGACGCTTGCAAGCCCTACGATGGCGCCTGAAAGCGGTGGGGGTCGTGAATGATTTGGTTGAGTCACGGCTGGATAGCTACGAGGCGCTTGAAAACGAGTGGGCTGCCCTACGCGCGTCGAGCGATCCGGGGCGCGAGGAGGGCATGCAGAGGGTGGAGGAGGGGATACGGGAGTGGCGCCGCGCGCTGGAGTCGGGGGCGCGCGCGACGGTGACGGCTGTTATCCAGCGCCTCGAAGAGCGTCGCGGGCACCGGGCTGAGCCGGCGCTTCTGGTGTGGGATCGCCGCGCGATGGAGCCGCTGATTGTCAAGCGGTCGGAATTCGCGCCTGCGCAACCGATGGCACTGCTGGATTTCCAGCCTCGCAGCATCTGGCCGAGTCTCAGGGCGGAGGGGTTGGGTTGCTACGACTACTTTGAGTTTATGCTCGCGGCGCTGTTTATCATGCCGAAGCAGAGTGTGGTTGCTGGGGTGCGGGCGCTGGCGCCGGGGGCGGAGGAGTGGATTCTGCCGCGGTGTCCGGCGTTGAGGGATGTGGGGCGGGGGGGGGTGGTGGATTTGGAGATGTTGACGGTGAGGAGCTTGACGGAGGAGATGTTGAGGGAGATGTTTGAGGAGTTTATGAGGTGGCCGTTTCGGCCGAGTAAGGCGGAAATGGTGGCGAGGGGGGGGAGTCAGGATTTGCATGGGGATGTGGAGGGGGAGATGGATAAACATGGGGGAGGGGCGTAGGTGTGGAGGTGTATGATGGATGGGCGGAAAATGTGTTAGATGTATGTATTGTACTATACTGTTGGATAGATATGTACAACCGAATTCAAAGTAAGCAAGCAGTGTACCGTCCATGATATGTGCATGTTCGTGGGTGATTACCATCAGCAGTGAATAGGGGCATCATGTTGAAGTGCGCTTGGTAGGTTCAGTAGATGCATATCCAAAGTAGCTACATACCATAACTACTCTATATACTGTGACACCATTCCCCTAAGCTAATTCAGGGGCCAGAGTGCCCTGTTTCACCAGCCTAAGGGTGAGGCAGCTCTAGGGCATCAGTAAAACCAGCGCCCCTATCTATTCCAGGGCACGGAGTGAGAACTCCACACATCATGCCCCCCCTCCACCTCCTGCACCGCCGCCATGCCAACAACACCACCGAGCTGAACATCCCAAAGCAGTACAAATACCCTCCCATCCTCAGCACTGGGCACAACCAGCATCTCCAAAGTCTGATCAGCACTGCTCTCTCGTGGCAGCAAGGTCCCTCCTCCGGGCCGATCGTGGGTGATTGGCGTGTGTTGTGGGTTGCGGCGGTGTGTGGCTCAGGTGTGGCACATCGGCCACGCCGCGCCCCGCACACAGCTGGTGACGGACCTCGGTGCCGCCGGGCCGAAGATGAGGTGGGTGGGGCGGGTGGGGTGGGTACTACACGAGACGATGGAGGCGAGGTGGGTGGGACAGAGGACGGTCTGGCCGATGGGTGGGTGGTAAAAAGGGCAAAAAAAGGGGGAAAAAAGGACAAAAAAGGGGGGAAAAAAGGACATAAAAAAGGGCATAAAAAGAACCAAAAAAGGACCAAAAAAGGACCAAAAAAGAACCATAAAAGATCTGAACAGAGGGGGATTCGAACCCCCGAATCTTTCGATACGTGAATGCACTAGGCGTTAATGATCGACCAGAAGAATTGTAAGTTCTTGAGTCACGCGCCTTAGACCGCTCGGCCATCTGTCCGATTTGATTGAATTGGTAAGGGCTATTGGGGTATTTGCGGGGGGGAGGAGATGGTATTAGTCAGCAGCCACAGCAGCCACAGCAGCCTCATCGCTAACTCCGTAACCACATACAACCACATACAACCAACCGCCACCCAAATAAACAATCTGTAAAAACAACCTGCATATCCCACCTGCACATCCATCACCTTTGTTCCAGTCGCCGAACCCTTGTTGTTCCGCTGTCTTGTCTTGCATGTCCCTGATCCCCTACCCGCCGAGACTATAAGTTCCCTCAGACAGCTCGGCCAAACCAAAGTCCCGCCGCCAGACCTCACCTCGCTCCTCCTCCCTCTCCATCGAATCGACCAACACGGAAAAGCCCGCGTCTGTTGTCCATCAGTCGCCACTTCCAACATCACCAAAAAACCTCACGAAAACACACTCACACACACATACACGCACACGCACTCACAGCCTTTGCAAGAAATCCAAACCATGTCGGGGTATCCAGGCGCGGGTTATAGTGGCGGCAGCGGCGGCGGCGGCGGTGGTGGATATGGTCCTCCTCAGCAGCAGTACCCGCCCCAACAGCATTACCAGTCGTAGGCTCGAGGTTTGCACTCGCGTCCGAATCCAGCTGACACCCTTGAACAGACAACCACAATACGGCGGCTACGGCGCTCCCCAGCAGCAGCAGTATGGCGCCGGATACCAGCAGGGTCCGCCGCCGCAGCAGCACTATGGTGGTGGTTACCAGCAGCAGCAGGTAAATAGAGCTTCTGATGATGGTCATCTCCGCAATAAGCTAACAAGACTTCTTAGCCGCCTCCTCAGCAATACGGCGGATACAACGGTGTTCCCCTGAACCGCCCCGAGTATGGCAGACCAGGTACGAACACCACACCGGCGAGAAAACCTAGAAATACACGAAGCTAACAACCACCCTTCTCCAGGTCTGCCAACCGTCAACTCCAACGCCTACGTGCACGGCAACCACCAAGCGCCCGCCCCTCCACCCAGCACGCCCCAAGGCTTCGGCCACGGCGCCCCCCAGGACTACAACTTCCAATACTCGAACTGCACGGGCCGTCGCAAGGCGCTGCTGATCGGGATCAACTACTTCGGGCAGCGCGGGCAGCTGCGCGGGTGCATCAACGACGTGAAGAACATGTCATCGTACCTGTTTGAGAACTTTGGGTATAAGCGCGAGGACATGGTGATCCTGACGGATGATCTGCAGAACCCGATGAGCCAGCCGACGAAGCAGAATATTCTGAGGGCGATGCATTGGTTGGTTAAGGATGCGAGGCCGAATGATGCGTTGTTTTTTCATTATTCCGGTATGTCCGTATCCGCTGTTTCTCTCTGTCACTGGGATCCCCCCGCCCTACTTACCTACGTACTGCGTGGAACTGTTACTAACGAACACCAAGGACACGGAGGCCAAACCAAAGACCTCGACGGCGACGAACCCGACGGCTACGATGAGGTCATCTACCCCGTCGACTTCCGCCAAGTCGGCCACATCGTCGACGACGAAATGCACCGCATCATGGTGACCCCCCTCTCCCCCGGCGTGCGCCTCACCGCCATCTTCGACTCCTGCCACTCCGGCACCGCCCTTGACCTCCCCTACATCTACTCCACGCAAGGCATTCTCAAAGAGCCCAACCTCGCCAAAGAAGCCGGTCAAGGTCTCCTCAACGTTATTTCCTCGTACTCCCGCGGCGACATGGGCGGCGTGGCCAGCAACTTGGCGGGCTTCTTTAAGAAAGCTACTAGTGGGGATGAGGCCTACAATAGGACGGTGGCGACCAAGACGTCGCCGGCGGATGTTGTGATGTGGAGTGGGAGCAAGGATGATCAGACGAGTGCGGATGCGTCGATTGCGTCGCAGGCGACGGGGGCGATGAGCTGGGCGTTTATTACGGCGATGAAGAAGAATCCGCAGCAGAGCTATGTGCAGCTGCTTAATAGTATTAGGGATGAGTTGGCGACCAAGTATACGCAGAAGCCGCAGTTGAGCTGTAGTCATCCTTTGGGTAGGTTGTCCCCTTTCCTATTCCAGGCCCTCGAGTGGGGTTTGGATTCGGGGGGTTTGATTTGAATAAGTGCTAATGGCGGACGCAGACACAAACCTCCTCTTCGTCATGTAAACCCCCCTCTCACAAGTTATACTCCCTGCCACCGCGCCATGAAGGATAGCGGAAACCCGGCACAGATACAAATCGGAACGAAGCACAGGTCATCTCCAAACGACACTCGAATACTCAAAAAACCGTCGTACAGTCTCAAGGTCTCAGGTACCGGGATGGGATGGACTAGAATCAGAAAGGGAAGGAAGGGAGAGAGAAAGGGCTAGCGTTATGCGCGCTACTGCTTGTTTTATTGTCGTTGAACTGAACTTTAGATGCGCTGCGTTGCGATGATGCGTTGTGATGATGCCTGGTTTTCTACTCGTACAGTATAGCGCCGTGCAGCGTGGTGTCTGTTGGTAGCGTAGATAGCGTAGATGGAATCGAGGACATTACTAGTGTACTTACCATGTTGTCGCTGAATAAGCCGGGCGGGCTGGCTGACTGAAACTGATCATGTTATCTTGTTACCTTGAGGAGTGAGCGCATCGCAGGTCACCAAATGGAGCGCGAACAGAACATCAAGATAATAAGCAAGCAAGGCGAACATGACGGCTTCATAATCAACATGCTAATTGGTATGCACCCACCCATCCATCCTTCCATCCATCCAAACGCCAGCCAGCCATATAGACATCAAACAGCAGAGTACAATATAAAACACAACCTCCCCAACAGCCATACGCCACTCCAACATCCCATGCATGCATCCTCAAACATTTCTCAACACAGACACCCCCTACCACTCCCTCCTTAACTCACTAACCCTCCTCGACTCCTTCTTAGCAACCACAGCCGCAGACGCAGGGGGATCTAAACTCCTCCCCCCCCCCTCCCCTTCTCCGCCCTCCCCACACCACCACCAACACTAGCCCTCCTCATCCCCTCAAACGTCCCCACAATCCTCTCATGCACCTTCCTACTCTTCGCCCACGCCTCTGCGCCGCGCTTCATTCGCATACAGGCGATAACCATCCATCCCACGCGGCGGAGGGAGGGGCGGGGAGGGAGGGTGGTGCGGTCGGGTGTTATGCCCATTTGGGCGAGGATCTGGAGGTCTGCTTGGTTGCTGGGTGGTTGTTAGACATGCTCTTCACTTGTGGTGTCTGAAGATATCGGACAACGGAAAAGAGGAAAGTAACTGGGGAAAGAAAAGAAAAAGAAGAAGACATACCAAGCCCCAAACAACTCAACCTGCAACAGCATAAACCTCTTCGCATACGCCGCATCAGCCCTCAACCCCTCCTCACGCCTACACCTCGCCCTCAACCACTCAATCTGCATCGCTAATCCTCTTAGCTCCTTCCCATGCCTCACCTCCGCCTCCGCACCCCCCTCTAACACAGAAGACGAATTCGCAAACCTCACCCCCCTCGTCAACCCCTGTCTCTCCGCCTCCCACCCCCTCTTCGCCCCGCGGAACTCCCGTTCCAACCCCTCAAGCTCGGTCATGGCGCGCGTAGCACGCTCCTTCTGCACCGTCCTCCCCTCTCTAATCCGCTTCAACTGCGCGCGCAGCGACGCTTCGGTCGTAGTCAGCGCCGCGAGCGACGCATCGCGGGTTTGCACGGCGAGTTCGAGTTTATCGGCCTGGACCTGCGTCTCCCTCAGCATCTCGTGCAAATCGTGTCGTTCGAGCGCCATCGTGCGATCCCCCTCCGCCGTCGCGCGCTCAGCGTGTAACTCCTGTTCCAAGCGTGCAATCTTGGCTTTCAAGCGTGCGGCTGTGGATTCAGCAGCTGTGGCCTGCGCTTCCAAGGCTGATTTGGCGGAGAGCGCGGCGCTGAGGTCGCGCTCGAGCGTGAAGCGCGCGGAATCCCATTCTGCGGCTTGGGATTGATGGTCTAGGTGCGCGGAGGTGAGTTTCTTGGCCGCGTTGCGCTCGGTTTCCTTGAGTTGGGCGCGCAGGTCTTTGAGCGTTTGGTGGGCGGTAGCGAGCTGGGAGCGGACTTCGAGGATTTCGCTCTGGTGGATGGAGCCGGTGGAGGCGGAGTGGGGGGAGGAAGTTTGGAGGATGGAGAGTTCGAGGTTATGTGATTGGCGCTCGAGGGAGCTGATCTGGCGTTTGAGGGTGCGGATGGTTTCTTTGGTCGCGGATTCGCGCTGGATGTACTCCGTCTCTCGCTGCTTGAAGTTGGCGTGGTCGGCGTCGGCGTGGTCGCGCTCGCTTTGGAGTTCGACCTCGATCATGGTCTTCTGCTCGGAGAGGACTCGAGTCTCGTCGCGGAGACGCCGGACTTCGACGTCGAGCTTCATTTTGGCGGTGCGGAGCTCGATCTTCTCTTGGTCGGCGCGGAAGGTGTCGTCTTGCGATTTTAGATCACGCAGCTGGCTCTTGATCTCGTCTCGCTCTGCTTCTAACTCGTTGGAGTGGTTGCGGAGAGAGTGCATCTCGAGGTTGATGTTGGCAAGCTGGTCTTGTAGGGCCTGTTCACTCTTGGTGCTTTGAGCCAGCTTTGTCTCAAGAGCCTTGAGAGATGAGCTTTGCTCTTGGATCGAAGTTGAGTTTGACTTGGATTCGACATTTGCAACATCTTGTTTCAGCTGGTCTAGTTGCTGTTGAAGGGCTTCAGACTCGTGTTTGGCGGTCTCTAGGTTAACCTGCGCGCGGTCGTTCTCCTCGTCCAAAGAAGTTTGAAGAACCTCAATTTCGTCCTCCAGAGCTTCAATCTTCTCGGAAAGAGACTTGTGCTCACGTTGGCTGAGTCGCAACTCCTCTCTCACATTGGAGAGCTCCGATCGAGCCTCGTCCAAGCTGTTTTGGCGAACCTGCAGATCCGAGGTCAACTCGTCGATTTGCTTCGTCAAGAGAGCCTCTTCGCGTAAATGCCTCTCCTTCTCCAGGGAAACAGCCTCTTGCAATTTCGATTCCTTGCCGGAAAGGGCACCTTCAACCTGTTGCAGCTTCTCAATGGTAAGCTTCAGGCCCTCCGCTTGTTCTTCTGCTAGATCTCGCTGCGATTCAAGGGTGCGGCGCTCGCTCTCCCACTTGTCGTTATCGTCATCGTACAAACGTTCCTTCTCTCGAACATCAGCACGAAGATCTTCAATCTCGTCATGCAGACGATCAATTTCTGATTTGTACTGTTCTCTGACTTCGCGCTCATTTTGTAGCGACAACGACTTCTCGCTCTGTAGATCCTCTTCAAGATTTTCGATTCTAGCCTTTGCTCGTGACAACTCCATCTGGAGCTGGGCGGATTCGGCAGTCAGTGCATCGTGGCGAACTTGGAGGAGATCTTTTTGATCCGTAATGTGATGCAGCTCAGTTTGGACAGATTTCAGCTGGGCCTCGAGCGCATGCTGCTGGCTTTCTGCATGGTCTCTATCCTTGACGGCTGAATCCAACTCTTCGCGAAGCTTAATCTCCCGGGCACTTCCGCTTTGGTCAAGATCTGTGATTCTCTGTTGTAGCCTATCCGCCTCTTGGATTTTTGACTTGTGCTCCTGCTCCAGCGCTTCGTGCTTTTCACGAAGGTCCTCCAAGTCGTCCTGCAAGCGGTTGGCCTTCTCTTCGATTTGGCGGCTAAGTCCCTTTGTTGTGATGGACTTGTTTGCCAATTCATCCTGAAGCTCCTCAAGGTCTGCCATCGCGCGTTCCTTTTCAGAGGCCAATTCTTCGCGGTTGTCCTTGACATCATCAAGCTCGATTTGGAGCAGTTTGATGTCTTGTTCGAGGTCTGAAATGGTTTCCATGGCTTCTTCAAGCTCATCGTTCCACTGGCCCTTCTCCTCCAGCTCAATCTCTCTCCGCTTAGCTGCCTTGACCTTCTCTTCGAGTTCCAAGACTTCGTCGTCGCCCTCATTGACTTGAGCCTTCAGGTTATCAATCTGGTCATCTCGCTCGCCTATCATCCGATCTTTCTCGCGAACATCGTGTTCCAAATCCGTGACCGAGTCCCGTAACTTCTGCACGTCTTCGTTTTGATCTGCTGAGCTTTCGAGTTTTTGTTGTAGGTCCTGCACTTCAATTTCCTTATCGTGTAGAGCTTGGCGGAGAAGATCCAGCTCTTCCTGTGCGCCTTCATCGGCGTGCCTCCGCTTCACCTTCTCTTGCATGTCCAGGATTTGTTGACGATAAGACTCAAGGTCGCGTTCCGCAGTAGTCAATGTCTTCCTATAGCGGTGCAATTCCTTTTGCATGGTGACTTTGTCCACTTTGAGGTCTGTGTTTTCCTTCAATGCCATTTCGCTGAAGCCTGGCCCTGCCTTCCGTAGAGCCTCTTCCAGGAAATGAATCTTCAGTTTCAAACCAAAGTTCTCCTTCTCGATTTTGTCGATCACGTTCTCTTGCTCACGCAGTGAGAGTTGGTTGCCGTCTTGAAGTATATTCGCTCCTTCGGCCCGCCGCGGCAACATAGCCAGCGGCGTCGATGCGAGGCTGCTGCTATCAATCTGGGGTATAGGCGTTCCACTCGCATACGAGTCGGCGTACGTCGAGTCCATGTTCGGCACTGGGCTTAAGTCCTCCGCGATGTTGTCCAAGCCACCGGGCCTGAGGAACGCTGGAGTTCTTGGGACACCATTTTCCTTGCCTAACTTCAGAGCGTTGTTTCTTGTAGCGCTTTTCAGCAAAGGTGTGAACTCTCCTCCGAAGCCGTTATTATTCGTATTGCGCCTGTCTCCAAAAGGCGCGCGACTTCGTGGAGTCTTCAGGTTGATGCCTCGGCGGCCATTTTGTAATTGCTGGACGAGGTTATTGTTATCTTTCGAAGGCGATTGAAATGATTGCTCTTCAGATATGTCGAAATAGGGGTTGTTGAGGTATGTCGCATCTCCAATTTCTGTTCGAGGCGTGTCGAGCCCAATACCCGGCTGTACCATGGTGGGGAATTAAGAAGCTCTCAGAGCTCCGTTAACGGTAAAATATAGTAATGCGGTCGTTGGTATTGAAATATAATAAGCCAATTGCTGTAGCAATGAACGCCGGTCGCAGTTCCTAAATACTGAGTCGTGGGGTTAGTATTCTTAAAGTTGGTAGAAATCGCGACTTTGAGTAGTTGCAGGTTCGCGTCTTTGTTTACATTCACATCATCCATCACGTGGCAGCCTCAGGCAATTATGCAGATGCCCCGGCCGAACCTTAAATTCTCCATCACAATTGTGGGGCATCCCATCCAGTTACTGACAATATTATTTCACATGACATCGCCTCCTCCAGTTCGCCTCAACTGCAAACTATTACAGGCAGGCAAGCGTGTTCTTCTAATTAAGTCATGGACGGGCAAAAAGATGATTTGAAATGGTTCGGGGAAGGCTTTGATGGGTTTCCAAAAAGGCTTCCGGATGACTCTGTGGAATATACTCTTTTCATCATCAACACATCATTGGCACAAAAAGAAGTACTTGCTCGCCTCGAACTTGTTCGAAAGGAAGCAACGAAGCTGACAGGGGCTCTATTGAAAGATTATATATGGCAACGAGATGACTTCAACTTGAAGCTGGAGCAATCGTCTGGTGAGAAACTTGTTTAATGGTTTACCCCGCCACAATTACTAACTTTCCAAGGATTAATGCACCTTCGCGGTCTGACAAATTATGGAGATTCGGTCGAGGACGAGTGGTTGATTGTGTACATTCTCCGGGAACTCACCAAGCTGTTTTCAGACTTATGGGTCAAAGTTGTTGATACGGATGGAGAATTCCTACTCATCGAGGCTGCAAACGCGCTTCCTCGTTGGCTCAATCCAGAGATTGCAGATAATAGGGCATGTGATGTTTTATTTCGGTTTTCACAACAATTCTAATTAATCTCTAGGTGTGGATTAATAACCAAAAATTACGGATCATTCCTCTCACAGCCGCCACCACAGCGTCGGCCAACGCCAAAACCAGCCCTGTCTCGAGGCCTCTGACACTTCAAGAAGCCCTTGACGTAATAAAGGACTCGCCAAATGTTATTATAAACTCGCCTCCCGTGGAAACAGAAGCCTTTTTCCGTTTACGGAACTACCCAGCCCAAATTTCCAACTCGATGCACTCCGCGCTCACAAGGATACCTCGGAAACTAGCCTTCATCATTCACAATTGCCCTGCGGCTGTTGCACCCGCAGTTGAGGCGTTTTATTTGAGAGACCCAATAGGCCTAAAGCCCCTTGATGGTCCTTCTTCGGGCCTGGTATTCCCACCAGACGATCTGGTTACTGTGAGCGTAAAGTTTACAAAGGTCCTCTATGCTCAACTAAAGTCACAGCAATTTGAAGTTCCACGAGCATGGAAGCCAATATTCTCAGAGAACGAAACAAAAGCCAAGTCTGATCCAGCAAAGTCGGCGGACTTGCCAAGGTTAGAACTAGGGATGAAGATTACCTCTGGTTTCGAAATGTTGGTTACTGATAGCATTAAGCGCGACCACCGCTCTGTTCGCGAAATGCAAATATTGATAGAAGATCTTTCCCAAGGAGAATATTTACCAACGGATGCCGAAATCAAAGGCTGGGCAAACAGCATGAAAGAGGACGATGAAAGTTGGCTGGATATCAACTTTGAGGATTTTGAGAAGGAATTGCAGGGTAATAAAGGCGTGAGAAGCGGCACTGTACCTGAAGGGTCTGCTGGGCCAAGTGCGCCCTCTGGGTTTGGAGACGCGAAAACTCAGGAGGACTTGAAGAAGATGGTGCAGCGCTTCGAGTCATTTCTGAACGACGATAATGCCGGAGTAGATGGGGCCGAGATGGATGAGATGGATTTTGACGACGATGATGATGAGGATGATTCGGACGAAGACGAAAACGAAGATGGAGATAAGGATGTTTCCTTTGATCCCAACGAGTTTGCAAGACTGGTGAGGGAGATGATGGGGGTGCCTGCGGCTGATCTGGGGGACAGTACGAATGCGGCAAAAGGGAAATTGCAGCGGCAGTCAAATACCAAGGATGATTTCGACTCCGATGATGAAGAAGAGGAGGACGAGGCTGAAGAGATTAGGAAGGTTATGAAGAGAATTGGCGCCGAGCTACGGGAAGCTGGTGCACTGGAACTCGATCATAAACCAAGGGAAACTGCAGCACTGCAGGGCGAAGCTTCGGGGGGATCGAAAGGCAAAGACCTACTTGGAAAACAGGACTGGGAGGATGAGAGCGATGAAGAAGTCGACATCGACTTCAATCTGGCCAAGAATCTGCTGGAGAGTTTCAAGAGCCAGGCTGGGATGGCTGGGCCCGGCGGCAATATCATGGGTATGATGGGGATGAAACTTCCTCGTGATGAGGACGATTCACTGGCCGGCCAGTCGCGATAAGTAGTTAATTCCAAATATGATCCAATCTATGTACGCCCCCTCCTCTAGCTTTTATGCTCCTCTAGCTTTTATGCTCCTCTAGCTTTTATGCTCCTCTAGCTTTTATGCTCCTCTAGCTTTTATGCTCCTCTAGCTTTTATGCTCCTCTTTATGCTCCTCTAGCTTTTATGGGTATATAATGCCTCCGCTCTTCTCAATACCCAATATGTTACTCCCCGTCGCTCTCCACCTTCAGTTTCTTCACCATAGTCATATCAGCAGCCGCCATAGACCTATTTCGTTTCGGTGTCTGATTGCCTTCCATGTCGACCGTTTCCAACTCCGTAAGTACACCAGTCAGCCTCTTCCTTGCGTCCATTTCGAATCTGCTGCTTTCGTTTCGTGGGCGGTAGTATTCGATCACTATATCTATGATGGCTCTGTAGCATCGATATAACATCATCCGTGTGTTGGCGCCTTCCGGGTCTTCTATTAAATCTTCGTCGGCCTCCCCTTTCCACCCAGCTGAGAAACTCTCGGTCGGGTTTTCAAAGCAACTCGACATCAACGGATCGCCAAAGACGCCCCGACTCCAATGTCGTAGCCCAGTGACTCGCACCGAGTCTTCCGGCGATAACGGCCCTTCTTCCAACCTCCTTTCCACCAAAACAACCGCATCATCCCCCGCATCGGGTAGTGTTAACCTTGGTATCGTCACTGCTTCGAGTCGCCAAGACAGTCGAGAGAATTGTCGTCTAATGATTTCGTATGGCAGCAAGACGGACATATCCTCTCCATCTCGAAGAATGCTTTCTGCGAGTGCGTCGAAGGCAAGAGACCAAGTTTCTGCTCCTCCAGCGCCTGCACCAGAAGATGCATCCTGTGCGGGGGGATCCCTGCATACTTTAAGCACAGGGCCGAAGGTACCTGTCGGCGATGTTTTTAACGCCAAGTCCCTCACCAATTTCCCGATTTGGTTGTCGACGTGACGCCGTTCCGACACTGTGAGGTAGATGGATTGGGATGATAATGATGATCCTGATACTTGCTCGAAGATGGTATACGGATAGCCCATCTCTTTGGTGTTGGAAGAATGTTTTAGCATCTTAGGTATCAACGAGGACAGCAATGGACCACTTGAGCCTTCCTCTTCAGGCGGTGATTTTATGGTAGTGCCAGCTGGCGTTTTGCTCAAGTACTGTATTAAGTTTGCCTCACATAACATCAGTGCCTGCTCGTTTCGAAGCAGACGCACTGCTAATGACGGCTGAAGAGACAGGAGAAGCTGCCGAGAGCCAGATATATTCAGGGTATAAAGGCGGGTAATATGTGTTGACGGGATCTCATGGACGGACTCGAGGGTAGCATCTGGTACAATTTGCCCTACAACGCCTTTGAGGCGGAGTATCGGCAGCGTATACATCGCTGATAGTCGAGGGCCGGCTTTTGAAGAATATGTCGGTAAGAAACTCGACCTTCATGCGGGAGCACAATAGTTGACGGTATACAAACCAGTATCAGCATGACAGCATGGAGACTCCATATTATACGGAGAATAATAACGTCGAGATGAATAGTTCAAGGGTTGTGTTGACAAGGGCAGCTTCAGCCAAATATGAGAGTAATATCTCTCTCCCTGCCTCCGACAAGGCCGACGGCCATCAGGTGCGTGAGCGGTATCAGCGAGATGCTGAATCCTAAATGGTGCCATCAAGCGAAGAGCCACTGCAAATCCTACAAAATAAGAAAGCGCTTCAAATGTGGCTGTATCGTCGGGCCCGGCGCTCTTCGCTCTTTCGGGAGATTCGAGACGAAAGTACGAGCAGGTACGCCAGACATACCCCGAGAAGATCGTCCACGCGGCAGCAAGCGGGGAGCGTTTGATCCAGATGAGAAAGGGTCCATTGAATGAATTTCCACAATAGCTCCGGTCTTTTGCTGTGTAGACGAATAGAAACCCTCCTTTACGATGTTGAAGGCAGGCTAGGGAAACGCGGATATGCAGTGAGATGCTACGCACATTATCACAACAGCAATTTGAGCCCAGCTACAAGTGGGAGCAAGCCACATAAAAGAGAGCTCGCCTCGCTTATACTCATTTTGGGGAGAATCAGATCCCGTCGCGGCAGAATGAACATGGGATATCCTCGGCAGCGTGTCATGGCCTCGCTAGCCGTGTTGTCCTATTCGTGGGTTTGGGCCCATCCAGCCATGAGCGCCATTTGGGCCTGGGTGTGCTTCAGTCTGGTAAGGGCTTATTTTTCGTAATTTGCCTACCCACCTCGTACCTCATGACGTAAGGATTAGCGAAGGTGGAGGAGTTGGAGGATCTGAGAAAGCGGGTAAACAGTCTAAAAACGAATATCCACTTTCATATGCTTCTTTTGCATCCAGCAAGTGCGCAAGTTAGCTTCTACTAGAGAAGTTTTGGAGTTGAGAAGCAGATAGAAGCACATGTAAAATTCCGCCACACCCTCTATCGAAAGTTGCTTCGATTTTAGAGAAAGCCAAGATATAACGAACGCCGTGTCGTAAGGCTCGTGGCAACTGGAGGGGCTGTAGCAATTCGCGAGGCCGGCCAGTCGTCAGCGATGCAACTCTGGATTATCTCAAATATAATTCCGTGTTTTATGTCTCATCCACCAGGCAAATCCTGCACGCTGATCAATGCAGGAATCCATCACTGCAAGCGAGCACTGGCAACGGCAGATGGCGTTACTCGTTAGCCTGTCCCTTTCCATTCTCATACGCACACGATTGTGGTTTGAGGTTCCAAGACGCGAAATTTCTCTTCGTGGAGTATATCCGACCCGAGAGTGGTGCCATGTTGACCCAGCCGGAGCTAGGTAGCGGAGACTAGTTAAGTTCGCATCGCCCGCCTCTTGAAACAAGACGAATTGCTTGGCGGCTGTGTGGAGAGATGACGGGGATGGGGCATTTCTTCCATATCAGACGCTCGGGAATAGCGAAGCATGCATCAAGAAGCATGGGAGAAGATAAGCGAGGTTATTCTAGAAGCACGTTGCTGTTGCCTGCTTCCAACGTGCTCTGTTGTCTGTATGGCGCCGCGTTCATCTTCTGACCTCAGCAGCATTTTCCGTCCCATCATGGACCCCACCCATCGGCTCGGCTGGTAGCTTGGTGGCGGCAAGAAATACGGGCTGACAACCCGTATATGCTACATCCGGAATTCCCTCTGGCGCATCACTGGGCTTCATGAGAGTGCTGGGGACGAAGCTCCGTTCATATAAGCTCATCACACGTTACAAGCCTCGTCAAAATTGCCGCAAAGCGGTTAGCTCAGTTGACACTTCCCGGTCGCCATTCGATTCGGGGATTGTAAGCGAATGGATACACTTTGGATGGACTTGAATATCAGTTTTTTTATCTTCGGTGTCTGATCCACGCTCACCGCCAGTTTAGAGGATTTAACAACTCGCGTACACTGGTGCCCAGACAGCCAGTTCCCGAAACTGCATATAGAGTCTCAAACGGCTATGGCGGAACTGACAGTGCATCATCCACCGTCGCGCTTCGACCGCATTATCAGATGCGCTACAATGCGTAGCCTTGCTTAGACGAGGAAGGACCCGGAACAACTCGCATTCCACACCAAATATGGCCCAGCTGCTGGGGTGCGACAATCTAAAGCGATCGACGTGCGTTGGGGTCTGCATCCTTGGCCTGCATCAACTGAGGGTGCTACTTTAGTTGCCGACGGACCGAAGCGTTCATGTTTTGGGCATGGAAATAGAGACTGCATCTTGAAACGGACCTATCTTCGTAGCCTAGCTTCGCTGATTGCAATAGGCGAGCAGGGTTCGACACCGGCTGCCCGCGACAACGGGAGCAGCACGGGCTCGAATCGCTATCGCAATCGCTTGCGGGGTTTGATTTGAATTTCACTGTGGAATTGAGAACTAAGTGAGGGGTGCATTTCAGTTATATACTGCTCCATTGTATGCATGAGTACAGGGTCAATATAGCTAGAGGGACACTGCTTCCTACGGTGCCGCCGCCGTCGGCTCTGCAACAGTGTTTTCATCGGGCACGTGTGTCTCGTCTTTCGTTGCCAGATCTGGCGCCGTAAGTTCCGCTGCAGGGACCCCCTCTGTTACAGGTGCCGCCGGCCCCGGTTTGGGAGTGGGCAAGTAAATTTCGTTGAGGTTGTAGCGCTTAAGTGCCTCCCAATCGCTTCCCACGACACTCATGCCACAAACATTCTGTAATTCAAAAGTTAGTTCTGTGGTTGACCCCTTCAAACTGGTAGGAATGCCGAGACCAAATCATAGCGTGTGCATACAGCTGTGGAGCTAAAGTATGGACCCTGAGGGCATCGCATCGCGTAGCTCTCACATCGTGTAACCGAGCTGCCAAACGGAGTGCGCGAAGCTAGGGATGAGATCTGCGGACTGGTATGCCGGCAGTGGGGGATGCACTTACTTGGTATAGTTCGACCAATATAACCTTGTCTGGGTTAGTGAGCGAGACTTTGTGGGACTTATCGATGAGATTTGCGATAGTGTTGATTACAACATCACGCTTTAAGAGGCTGTGGTTGCGGATTGTTGGTCGGATCGCATACTGTGATGTGTCAGTATAGATGTCTCTCCCAGAGTGCATATGATTTGAGCACGTGTGCCTGCATCCATCGCTATAGACTCAGAATTTGACCATGATTGCCTCGAAGGAGCCACTCCAACACGCACGTCTAGAACCACGAAAGCTGAATTAAAAAAGACTTACCGAGCAGAAATCTTGGGCATCACACTCGCCCGCTTTCCCTTCCGTCCCGTCTCCATCCACTAGCCGAAAATGTTTCTGTAAGACCTCCCTAGCCAGTGCCTCCAGGTCGGTCTGCGTCGCTCGCCCCATACGTGTCATTGGCGTCAGCCTGTTCAGGAATCTGTGTGTCCTTCCAGTGGGGTTACTCGCTGCCTCCTCGCATATCCGATGGACGAAGTCGACGGGCTCAATTGCAGGCTGTAGCTTGAAGAACAGCACACACTGCACATCCAGGAAGACGGGCTGGAACATCTTTGGCGCATCCTTCGTCGCCGCCATGCCGCTGATCTCTTTCCGAATGGAGGCTTCGATATCCTCATCTTCATCATCATCTTCTTTCACAGGTGAAATATTGTAGAACTTCTCGGCAGACTGGATAGGTGGTCAGTTATGCCACGCCAATTCGTGCCGCGTGACTTTACATGTTCAAAGAGGCTCTTCAATTCCTCCGTAGCTTTCCCTTCTTTGCTTTTCATGCAGGTAGCCCAGATTCCCGCATCGCCAGGCTCAATCTTCCCACCGCCCCGTGGAGTGTTGGCTTTGCTCTTTTGGTGTGGCGTTTGCCATTTTCCACCTGACCCGCCCTGCGATCATGTCAGTATACTCATGAGATTGTGTGCCGTGGCGTGGGATACAGTGCCGAATTCCGCAGAGATAGACATGAACCGAGCCACAATTGCATATTATCCTGACGCTGTTCGACTTGGGCGACGTGCATCGTCGTCCCAATATTGACCAAACACCGACCAAACGCCGCCCAAATGAACCAACGAGAATTGGACAACGAACGAAAATCAGAACATACCTTGCTTCTCTTGCCTTGCTTATCATCTCTGCTATCTCCCGGCCCTGACTTCCGCTTATTCGTGTCAGCCATTTTGTGATTGTTAAAATGTGGCGATGTCGGTGGAAGTCAGGTGCTTCCCCCATCACGCTTTCGGAATATATAAACAAGCGAATTTTTTTGTGACGACGTCAGTGCTTAATGTTAGGTTGGAAGGAGCGAAATATTTTAATAACCACACTTTATCGTGTCATTTACGATGTATTTATCTTGGGTTTGCATTTGGTTCTAGTATGATAATTAAATTGTAATGGTTTTAAAGCTGTTTTCCCTTCAAATGCGAAAGAATAGGCACATTTTATATTATCGTGTTTGTTTCTTATTTATTTAACCTCAATTATTTCCTAACAATTTATCCCATATTCCGAACATTTCATAACTCAAGTATCAATTAGCTATACTACTTAAGATCACTTATATTTTACGTTACAGGTTACTTTGGACCTTTAATACCCCACTGTTTCCCATACTTCAAACTTAGCTCGCATTCGTTTTCGCACTGGCCTCCGCTATCATCTTCAGAGCCCCTGGAGCATCTTCCTTCGGGATAAAGAGTTCCACCAGCTGCAAAACATTCGCAGACTTGAACTCCTTAGTATCAAACAGATCCCTAACCTCCTTCTGAGTCTTAACCTGGTACGTCCTCGCTCCCTTGGCAGCACCGCCGAAGGCATCAATAAGGGACTTGTGCTTCCAGGTCGCGATATCGTTGTACTCAGCATCCATTCCATGGATGAACCGTTCGATGGTGTATCCATCGTTGCAAAGAATGAAGATGATTGGCTTGAGATCTAGCCGGAGCATGGTGCTCACTTCCTGTGCCGTGAGCTGGAAACTGCCATCGCCGACAAAGAGGATCGTTCTCCTCTTTCCACCTGCGTCTACCGCAGCAAGAGCTGCTCCCTGGCAAGCGCCGACGGACCACCCAATGCTACCCCAAAGCACCTGGCTTAGTGCCGTGACGCCTGGAGGGAACCTCGTCTCCCAAATACCAAAATTGGAAGTACCAGTCTCCGTCACGACGATGTCGTTTTCCTCGAAGAATTCTCCGACGGTAGGCCATAGCATAGCCTGTGTGATAATCTCGGATCTGCCACTATTCTCGGCGACTCTGTTCTTCGGCACAGGGACTGGGATTGCGCTTCTGGTAAGCTTCGTTGTGTCGATACTTTTGGCGAGATTGCGCAGGAGACCTCTCATGCTCACTCCGGGGTACTCGGAGTAGCGAACTTTGGTGAATGTGCTGTGGAGGTCAATCGTGTTCAGCTGTGACGTCTTGTACGAGAAGCCACCTGTGGATAGTTAGTTCGAAGGGCTCGTGTAGGTGATATTTATGGGCAACTTACCTGTGTTGAAATCGCTCTTGATAGCACCGATATTTAAGACTAAGTCAGAAGCGTCTACGCGCTTTCTGACTTCGGGCAAGCTCCCTTCGCCTGCATACACACCACCGTAGTTGGGATGGCTTTCATTGATAGCACTCTTTCCCATGGGTGCTACGAATACGGGCAAACCGCTCTTCTCGATGAAATCATGCGTTTCCTTCAACACTCTGTGGCGGATTGCGCAAGAGTCCACCAATATAATTGGCTCCTTAGCGGCATAGAGGTATTTGAAGATTACATCAAGCACGTATTTCTCCTTTTCAGGGTCATTCTCGGGGAATGATAGATCAATTGGCGTCTGCAACCTTTTGCCTTCGACCTTCTTTTGCACCATATCTGTCGGGAGTGCAATGTAGACAGGTCGACTCTGCACCCAGCATTCCCTCAAAGCGTTGTCAATGAGCGACGCGGCATCATCTGCGTGGGTTAATTTGGCCATGGCACAGGAGATCTCCTTGCTCATATCGGAGAAGACGTTGAAGTTTCCATTGCCGAGGGTATGATGCAAGAGAATCCCATTTTTCTGAGACGTTGTCGAAGGGGTGCCGACGATGTGCACAACTGGGACTTGCTCAGAGTACGATCCAGCTATTCCGTTTATCGCCGAGAGCTCTCCGACTCCGAATGTTGTGACGATGGCAGCGATTCCCTTGACACGCGCATACCCGTCAGCTGCATATGCTGTAATATGATCTATTAGTATTTATAGAATGGGTTAGGGAAGCTACACAACACGCACCGGCATTAAGTTCGTTGCAGTTCCCAGCCCATTTGAGACCAGCCTTGGGGATATAGTCCAATGCGACCAAATTGAAATCTCCTGGAACTCCATGAATTGAATCACAGCCGATCTGCTTAAGGCGAGTAAATAGATACTCGGCAATATCGACGGGTTTGTGCAGGTCCGCCGTCCGGATATCCTCGGGTTTTGAAGACATGGTTGACTGTTACGAGAATTTGCTTGAGAATAGTTTGGCTTTGTCTTGGGTTTTCACTGGAGACAAAGAGATATTATTTCAACTATGAATCCAGATTATGTGTGGAAAGAAGAATTGAAGAATCGTAAGTGTTTTGGCAAGTGCCACCCCACCTTGGTGGTTATCGATGAAGTCATCGACCGGCAGTTGGCGCATCCTGCAAGAAACTACCTAAATCCGTCATGATACCTGTATCAAGCCAGTAGCTGATACTGCAGGTCTTTACTTACATATCAGACAAGCATGAAAATGCCTGAATCCGAATGTCTTAGGACGTGTGATGGAAGTTAGGTTTCTGTGGCTGGCCGGTGGCTCATGGGATATAGTAAAACAATAAATAAAGGGCAAAAACTCGATATACCCAGTAAACTGGTAAGAAAACTCCATCTACCCAGTCGGCCGCTAACCCTCCTTTGGAAAGGTTAACGAGCCAATGAGAGGCGTACTCTCATTTGAGAGTAGGTGCTCTCATATGGCCTTTTTGAAGCAATTGAGCTGGCAATATACCAGCTCAATTGCACGGTAAGTCGGGGGTCAATTGAGACCCCCAAACCTCCTCCCCCTTCCCTTCCTCCCCTCCACCACAGAACCCCGCTGACACCTCCCAGGCTCCCTCCCTCCTCCGACCCCCTCGAAACACCCCTCGGAAGCCCTCGCGCGAGGCACAAACTCCCCCGCCTCCCCCGCCCCTGCCTCCTACGATGGCCTCGCTAGCCGAACTCGCTGCCCCTGTCGACGGTAGCGAGTTCCTCGACTTGGACGCTTGGTCCCGCCCCCTGGACGGCTGGGCCGTCAAGGAGAAGTTCTCTTGGCGGCTCCAGAGGAGGGACAAAGACGGGGCAACCGCCGTTTGTCCCGAGGAGGGCTGTGCCTGGCGTGTCCGAGCCAGCCCCGACGACGAGCAATGGAATCCCCCGCGGCCGACCGCGAAAAGAGAGGGTTCGGAGGGAGGATGCCCGGCGTCCTCGAGGACGCCGGGCTCGCCGGGATCATGGAGGACTTCTGCCGTTTGGGGCAGTCGTTGCCGCCGTGCCGGACTTGGTCCGCACACGCTGCGGCACCTGCGGCGAGCCTGGGCATAATGCCAGGACTTGCCGCAGGCCTCATAATTGACCCGTTCTCATATGAGAACAGGGGGGTTTACGGGGGGGTTTACAGCCCGTTCTCATACGTGGGGAGTTTCTAGATTGGGCTTGGGCGGGTCACGTGGGATGGAACTGGGTATATAGAATTTATTTATTGTTTTTACTGGGTACTCTCAAATAAACTCCAGTACCACAACGGCGCGTTTATATATAAATATGATTAATATGTAACACAAATAAACAAATAAATATCATATATCTGGGGACGAAATCTTTTTTTATTTTGGTTAACGCCCTGTACCTCGTTTCTTAGGGGCGAACGGAAACTCCCGTGTGCACCTTTCTAGGGGTCAAAGCGCCCAACGGTCTAGAAACCATGGGGATCCCAGAAGCTGAGTGGCTACCCAAAGTATTCAGAACTGTGAACAGAACTGTGAACAGTTCTGTAAACAGGGAACAATCGCTGTCAAAGGAATCGAGACCTGAAGGGTCACATCGAAGAATTAGGATCGCATAGTCGATTCAAACCAAGCATCACCTTCTTGAAACGCGACTCTACTCGCCGACGCGGTAAAGGGCGCATGCAGCTCCAAACGCCATTGCTCGAATTACAAACAGCGCCGTCAAATACTGACGCGGCTGCCACCCGCATTGTGCTATGCCAACAGCCGTTCAGGACATTGCTGTCTGAACTACAAAGGCTGGAAAGGCTGGTACTGCTGGCTCCGACGATGAATGGATTGCGATGACAAGTTCCTGCCCAACGATCATCATCAACACGTTCGAACTACTCGGACATAAACCGCAGCGCTTCACCTGCCGCCTGCACCACGAATGAAGGAGGGGCATTCCCAAACGACCTTATTCTGAACGACGTTCCTACATATTATACTGCTGGCAACAGCCCGAGCTCACTTCTCATACCGTCTCACGGTTCTGGATCTCCATATCCTAGCCTCAGCGCCTCGAGCTCTATCTACCCTCCCGGCGTAGGACGACGAACTCGGGCGCTTACAGCCGAGACAGCACCTCCTCCTAATACCATCCAGCAACAGCAACTCATATCGACCAGCGACGCGGGCAGGACAGAGCATGCCAATGTATCAACCAGGGCAGCGTCATGGGCCAGGCTCAAGCGCGCCGGGAGGGTATGTCCCCCCGCCGCCACCACCCTTACAATCACCACCCATCCAGCAAACCCATATGATGACGCTTCCGCCGCCACCACCCAGGCCTGGACCAGGACAGCCACAACAGCACCCAAACGGAATGATGCTGCCTCCACCACCCCCGCATCCTGGAAGTGCCCATCCTATGCAGGGTGGCTGGCAGAACTCCTGGGGTCGTGCCTATGATGCTCGACAATATCCCGGCCCGCCCCCACTACAAGCATCGGCCAATAACCAGTACCAAACATACAATCCGAGCCAACAGTATCCGATGAACATGGCCGCACCTCTGACCAGACTTCAGACACAACAGGCAAATGAAACTCAGATGTCAGCAACCTATACTCCACACGCGGGCGAGTTGTCGTTTGGTGTTGGCGTCGGAATCCCTGGTTTCGGCAGTGCCGACGGCTCAGAGTTCTCTGCTGTATCAGAATCCTCGCGAGGTTCGAGCCGGACTGCGACAGAAAGTGGCCTAACGACACCCATGGATGAAGGGCCAAGCAGCTTCTACAACGACCGCGAGAGACTGTATCAGACACAAACGTCCACAATCAGGCAAAATAACACACACGTGCCTGGTCAAGAGTATGGCTCCAGACCGACAACAGCAACGCCAAGCAATCCTATAACTCAATCAGGGGATTTAACAGCCGAGCCTGGCAACATGAACAATACCAATGCCCCGGCTCTGACACAGGCGCAAATTGAGCTTGCTGCCCAATGGCCGTTGGAACGTGTCTTATTGTGGCTAGCTAAGAACCACTTCTCTGCAGACTGGCAAGAGACATTTAAGGCGTTGGAAGTGCACGGCTCTGCGTTCCTTGAACTGGGTACTGGGCACGGCAAACGTGCTAATTTCGGTATGATGCACCAGCAGGTCTACCCTCGACTGGCAAAGCAATGCTCATCCAGTGGAACAGGCTGGGACCAGTCTCGGGAACGAGAAGAGGGCAAACGGATGCGCAAATTGATACGCGAGATTACCACCGGAAAACCTGCTGGTAGATCTTCGCACGGCCGACGAGAATCAAACTCTGCAAATTCCTTCAACGCTTGTGTAGATCACACCCAAGGGTCTTCTCCAAACATGACGCGGGAAAGCTACGTGACAACTCCCAGCACAGCTAACCCCGACGACGAGAGCCCTGATAAGCAGTCCATGTTCAATGCGCCGAGCCCAGGGGTCGGAAAGCGCATCACTTCTCAGAATCGAAGCACAACTCTTCCCAATTATACGGGCTCTTCATACCAATCGAACGATAGCCCCACCGATAGCCGTGGCCATCGGAATATGTTGAAGTCACTTGATGGCAGTGATCCCTCTCGGAGACACAGCCCTAATGCGAGCGCTGACATGTCAGATAGCGGGCATTTTATGGGACCTGCATTACGCACGGAAGGCAGCCCAAAAAGCGGGAGCCCAGGGCAATCGTTTGCGACGTATGTACCCACATTTCAAGGGAAGCTTTCTGCTTCGCCGCATAGTACAACATTTGGGCACCGCGCTAGCAATAGCACAGACTCCGTCTCCTCAAGCACAGCAATATACGGGTCAGGAATCTCTCCAGCAATTAGCCAGGCCTTCAGATCTGGAATGGCAGGAGCAGGTGGTGAAGCAGGGTTTGCTGCTGGCCACCGCCGCTATGGACAGGAAGGAACACGCCCGTCGCCGCTCGAGTCGGAATTTGGATCTTACAAATCTGAAGCACCCACTTCGGCCAAAGAATCGAAAAGCTTCCTCAAGTATTTGCGAAAGAAGCCCAAGCCGAAGGAAGAGGGCTTACTTCCTTCACCTGACGATAACCACTTTGACTCTCCAACAAGCCCCTCTCTTAGCTTCAGAGCCCCACAATATGGCCAGAACGCGAAGGCAGCGGCTAGCGAAACATCTCTTGATAGACAGGCATCGAGCTATTCTGCCTTGGAGCACGATAAATTCTCACACACAACGTACCGCGGAAAGCGCCCAAACCCGGCCTCAAGACTTTTTGTCCTTGTAACCTTGGACGGGTTGAACTATCGACTTTGCGATGTCACTGATGCTGACTCTGCTCATGATATTCGAGTGATTTTATGCCACACGCTTGGGATTCAGGATATTGCCCACACCCTAATGTATCCGACAGAGCTGGGGAAAATAGACCACGAGGAGGCATTGGATGACAGTAAATTGATTGTAAACAAAAAGATGAGAGCGGATGCATTTGGAGGATTGAAGATACTCCTGCGCGCCCCACCCGCTTCAGCCACGCACTTGCGACCACCTGATTCTGCTGGTCTGAGTTCGAACTTCCCACAGGAAGCAGGACACCATGGCCGCTCATATAATGACGATGAATTTAATCAGATAAATGGAGAAAGACGCCGATCAAACTCATCGCCTCCTCATAACCGCAAGGCCGAAGTCGACAAGAAGAACCACGCCTTCCAGACTAAGAAGAAGACAACCAAGGAATTCTCATTTGAGGAGGATCCAACGCAAGAACGTAGCCCAGGCATTGTAGGCACGAGGAATGTTGACTTCGACAAGCCAAGAGGCTCGCCCTTCGAAGACAAAAAGGTGGACAACCTCTACCCACAGAGAAAACCGCCTCCTCCGCCTGGAGAGTCAGCTACATTGATCAAGGCAAACTCACTGAGCAAGAAGACTGCCCAATCTGCTGGGTTTATAGGGCCTGTAAATGTTGAGGTTCGACCGGCAACGTCAGCTGGATGCACTCAGACTTTCCCTCAGGATACTGGACGAAACAGAAAGGCATCCCCTGGTGGCGGCATTGGAGCAGCTCTTGCTGGCATGGGCAATCATCTGCTCCACGTCGGCCAACCAAGTCCAGGTGCAAATACCACCGATGACAAACCTAAATCATCAATGTCAACGGTTGAGTTTGGCCCTTCGGCGTCAGGTCGGAGCAGCCCAAGGTCATCGAGTGGGACACCAGGCAGCTTGACATGGGGTAAGGGGGATACGCCGTTTATAGTTCCCGACTACAAGCTTGAAGAGAATCGTGGCGCACCACTGGAGGGTCAAAGTGCAGCTATTGCTAAATTTAGACAAGAAGGGCTGCGCAGAGGGGTTTCGCCAGTGGATGTTAGCCCAAGCAGTGCTGGTACCCCTGGCGGAGGCTTGAGCCTGGTTGGAGAGCGCAAGTCTTACGGGCCCAACGTTGATTTTACTGAGGCCCAGGTTTCCTTTGAGCGGCCCCAGCAGACGCAACAAGACGATGATTCTGATGACGACTCTGACGATGGCCTCTTCCAGATCCTTCCCAACCGTGCTAAGGGGTCTGATGCGAACGATGCCACTTTGGGCACCGCTGAGGCGGAGCAACGGGATACTGACAAACGCCCTGCCTTGAAGGTTATCACTAGAACAAAGAGTAAAGTTAGCTTCGGCGAGAACACATACGAACCTCCGCCAAAACACATGAGAGATGACGACGGCAATACTGCTAGTGCGCGTAGCGGAAGACGGGACAAAGACGCTTGGCTTACAGCCGAACAATTGCAGAATCCCGAACTACGAGACGAAGTATCTAGTTCAAGAAGCGGGAAGCGGCCGCAACGCCGCACTCCAGGCTCTGCCTTGTCTGAGAACTGGTCCGCTGCATCTGGTGGAATTTCTGCAGGCTCGGAGGACATGAGCAGGATTCTTCGTCGGGGATCGTTTGCGAGGGAAGATGTTTGGGCAAGCAGACCTCCCGCTGAAGCGCTGTTTAACCACCTCGACGAATTCTTCCCTAATCTCGATCTGGACCAGCCTGTCCTCGAAGGAGGGCAAGGTCCATCCCCACCGTCGTCTCCTACAAGCTCTGGTGCGCCACAGCTGGCCATGCCTACAAACGCACCTCCGCCCATCCCTGAAGAGCACCCGGAATCGTATTACAATAACGGCGATACGCTTGGCTCTGATGAATCGACGCTCAAGACACTCGATAGTCGTCGACCTCCATCTATCCAGAATGTTGCGCAAAGGAACGTCGGTCGATCTGGCGGACTTGGTAGAATGAAGTCCATCCGTGACGTGGCCAGAGGTGCACATGAGGCCAACAAGCGTTTCACTCAGCCATCCCAACAGGGCGGACAGGCACCGTCCGCCATCCTGCGCCGCAAGAGCACCAAAATGTTCGGCGCGAACATCGTCCAGATCAAACCGCAGCGAGGCAGCATGGTTCTCCCCAGCATCCCACAAGACACCATCCCCAAACGCCAAGCCACCTTCCGCTGGTTTAAGGGCCAGCTAATCGGCAAAGGAACCTACGGCCGCGTCTACCTCGGCATGAACGCCACCACCGGCGACTTCCTCGCCGTCAAGCAAGTCGAAGTCAGCGCCAAGGCAGCCGGCAACGACAAGAACAAGATGAAAGAGCTCGTTGCCACGCTCGACCTCGAGATCGACACCATGAAAGACCTCGACCACGTCAATATCGTGCAGTACCTCGGGTGCGAGCGCAAGGAGACGTCAATCAGCATCTTCCTCGAGTACATTTCCGGTGGCAGCGTCGGGTCCTGTCTGCGCAAGCACGGGAAGTTCGAGGAACCCGTCGTTAGCTCGCTGACGCGACAGACGCTGTCGGGACTCGCGTACCTCCATCGCGAGGGGATCTTGCATCGTGATTTGAAGGCTGATAATATCCTGCTCGATCTGGATGGAACGTGCAAGATTAGCGATTTTGGAATCTCGAAGAAGACGGATAATATTTATGGAAACGACGCGTCGAATAACATGCAAGGCTCGGTATTCTGGATGGCGCCTGAGGTGGTCAGGTCGCAGGGCCATGGGTATAGCGCTAAAGTCGATATCTGGAGTTTGGGCTGTGTGGTGCTTGAGATGTTTGCTGGGCGCAGGCCGTGGAGTAAGGAGGAGGCTGTGGGGGCGATGTATAAACTCGGTAGTTTGAACGAGGCGCCCCCGATCCCGGATGATGTTAGTAATGCGATCAGCCCGTACGCTATGGGCTTGATGCTTGATTGCTTTCAGATGTGAGTCTAACCCCCCAACACTTTCCCGACTTTCCTAGCATGTACTGACACGAAAGCAGATCTGCGGGTGAAAGGCCTACGGCTGATACGTTGCTGAACCAGCATCCGTTCTGCGAGCTGGATCCGAACTATAATTTCCTCGACACGACTCTGTTTTCGAAGATCAGGGGCGCTTATCCGTAGTTGTTCTTTTTTTGCTTTGGCGCTTTTTGCGTGTACGGAGGAGGGAATGGTATATCGTACTTTGTGATTGGAGTTGGAGCGGCGGGTAGTCCGCCGTGCGTGTGCTGTTTTGAGTGGCGTTGTTAATGAACAGGGGAAGGGATCCGGGTTAGGGGGACCAGGTGGGGAATCATTTAGCACGGCGTTGGTGCGTTTTTATATATATCTATCTATCTATTTATTGTATCTGCCAATGGGCCATCTTTGGGCAACAAACAGAGTGATGGAAAGAGGGGCACAAAAGAGCAAGCATATGCTGTTGTATATTTGGGATAGTTACCCCGTTCGTTGGTTTTTGTGTTGTGCCTGAATTGGGATATGGATGGAGCTAGGCTGCATGGGGATATGATATGATGGAGAGTACAGAGTACAGAAATAATTCTCTGCGCAATTAATATGGAAAACATGCTGTGCGATGATATGCGTCTCCTTCTCTCCCCATCCACAGGTCTTCCCCCCAACGCCGTACTGTACAGTACACCCCTCGTACATCCCCCCTCCAACCAACCACCCCAACGCCCCTCCTTACCCCACCAAACTCCCACACTCCACCCAACCCAACCCTCCACCCACCAAAAAAAGCACTCAAACCTCACATCGCAGTCCCCACCCCCACCCCCGTCCCCACACCCCCATACCCCCCTCTCGGCCCCAAATCCGGTCCCGGATCCCCCCAACCACTAAACCCCGCACTACTCCCACGACTATACCTACTCGTCCAACTCCCACCACTATACCTACTCGTCCAACTCTCATGATTCAACCCAACCCCCAACACCTTCTCCTCTCCTCCCCCAACCCCAACCCCAGCACCCGGAATCTCCCCCCCCCCACCCGCCACCCCCCACTTCAACGAACCCCCCGCCGAACTAGGCAACCCCTCCACGTCACTCAACACGCTCCCCCTCGTCCCCGCACCTACACCGCGTAGTATCTCCGGCTCGAGATCGAATGGATCGCTCCTCCCCTTTCCGCGGCGCGTGTTGGTCGTGGCGCTACTGAGCATCGTATCCCTATCTCTACTTCTCTCACGACTGGTGCGGATACTTGGATGGCGGGGTGTACTGAAGCTCTGTCCCCTACTCCTCCTGACATCAGCGACATAAGTCGTCCCCACCGACGGCTGCGGGCGTGACACCTCCGCCGCGGCGGTCGAGTGATCAGCGAAGGGGTTAGGTGCTAATGTGCGTGTAGCAACCGTAGGTGCCGCGGCCGTCGGGTTCGGGAACGGGTTCCCCGCATCCGAGAAATCGATCCCGAGACTCCCATCCCCGAGGTCCTCGCGCGAGCGTGTAGGTGGCGGGAGGGAAATAGAGCGGCGGTGATCGGGCGGTAAACCCGCGGCTGCGCCGGCATCGCGCATCTCGCGGTCTTTGGAGGCCAGGTACCGGGTTAGATCCTGTGACGGATGTCGCGAGGACGGCGACGCGGTGCGCGAGCGCGTGAAGTGCGAGGGCGGGTCGGCGGTGGTGGGCCTGGTGTGGCGGGAGAGTGCCCAGTTGAAGACCGCGTCAGCGGTGAGGCGGTCCCACCAATCCCTTGCGCGCTCGCGGCGGGTGAGAGCGCTTGGGGGGTGAGATACGGAGGAGTGGCTGTGGGTTGAGAAGGAGGGGGCGAGGAATTGGGAATTCCCCCGGTTGAGGTTGACGCTTGGGCTGGGCTTGTGGTCCATCTTGGAGGAGAGCGCGGTGAAGCCGCCGACGACGCCGTGGTAGCGCGAGGCGGCTTTGGTTTTCCATTTGGTGCCGAGGGAGGTGGGGCCGACGGAGGAGTTGTCGATCTCGTAGTAGGCTGTTGGGGGGCCCTTTTCGGATTGCACCCAGATAGGGGTGAGGAGGGTGTCGCGGCGGCGGCGGCGGCGCATGAAGTAGAGCCAGAGGCAGCCGAGGAGGGCGGCGAAGGAGAGGCCGCCGACGATGCCGCCGACTAGGTGACCGATGGCGACTTGTCCGGTTTGGCTGGAACTTTCGAGTGTTGCGGACTCGGCAGCTGAACCGGGCCCTGAGGGAGTGGGAGTATCCGTTGAGACTGTCGGGATGACGGCTATCAGCTGTTCATTGTTGGTCGAGGACGGGACCACTAAGTCGGTGGGGATAGCAATATCGCTCTCTGCAGAGTCTGCCGCGGGTGGTGTGGTCGAAATTGGTTCTGATGATATATCAGATGTTGTATCAGATACCGTCGTATCAGATACAATAATCGTCACAGACTTTGGGTCCGGCTGTACTGCTTGCGGCTGCGCTGATTGAGTTGGAGTCGGCGTTGGCGTCGATATCGAAGTCGATGTTGTGATGCCAAATTGACTCGCAACTGCCGCTGGATGTATCTCCGCTATTGGCGTTGTGGTGGGCAGAGCCACTGTGCCACTCGGCATCTCGACAACTGGATCTGTTGTTGCTGGTGGATCCGATGTCGTTGTTGCTGGAGCATCTTCTTGAATTGTCGTGGAAGAGCCTAGTACAACACTCGCTGCGGGGTTCACCGTTGTTGTGGCCACACCAGTGCTCTTATCATTAGAGTCGTTATTGTCGTTGTTATTGCCGTCGTTAATACTGTTGTTGCCCGAACTCTGGGTTGTTGTTGCCGCCTTAGTGCTCGTTTTCGAACTGCTCTTGATCGTCTTCGAGACCGCAGTGTATCGCTTCCCATCACGAGTCGTGATAACCCGCCCTGCCGGCAGGGACATGATGAAAAAAGAAAGAGCGACCAGTCGCTATGTGAGAAGTGAAGTACGATAACAGCAGAGAAATGGAAAAAGGCACACAGGCCGGTCAAAATGAGGCCATAAACATGTTCGTGAGGAGAAGAGAAGACGAGCAACAGTGAGAGTAAGGAAATGGGGAGATAGGCTTGTTGATCAGCGCTAAGGACGGATGGCGGATGTGTGAGGGGGGGATGAGGGCTATGGCGTCTCAGACGCGCCAATACTGGCGTGAATGAAACATACATGAAGCACTTTGACTCCTCGCTTGATGGATCAGAAACAAAGCATCCTGGGCAGCCCTTGACAGGCCCCTGAAGAAGGTTAAATGGGTTTAAAATGCTTATGACGACGAGATGAAAAATGGTAGAGACGGCATAATCCTACATAATTAAGCCCAGTTCAAGCACGTGTTGTTTGGTTGTGGGATGTTGGGATGTTGGGACGTTTTGGGGGGGGAAGACGGGGAAATGTTATTACTGTGCCGATGTTGAAGTTAAATGTCACGTGCACACCTTCTCCTCCTCGGACACCAGGAACCAACCATCACAAAGATATTTATCTAAACTACGGAGGTGTTGTTCATAAGTTTTGTGTGTGGGTCATGAGATGACCGGGGGTTGGGCATGGGTTGGAGCATGGGTACGCGTAGGCTTGTTTGTACCTTTTTAACGCGTCAAAATTCCTACTATTGTATTTTATATGTAGGAAATTCATACTCTTTCAATAACTACAATGCCTCATCTTACTCGCGATGAGCGGCTTCGTTGCGCACTACTACGCTCCCTAGATTGGGAGTTCCAAAAAATTGCAGCCTATATTGGCTGCACGGAACGGCAGGCTTGGTATGCTTGCCAGGGCCCTCCAACTCCGAAGAAGCGTTCGGGTAGGCCACTTATCCTATCCGATGAGCAAGTTCAAGAGGTTATTGAGTTTATAGCCTCATCTCGCACGAATAGGCGTATGCCATATACAAATATAATACGCATTCTTAATATTCCATGCTCACGGCTTGTCCTAACCCGCTGTCATACTGACATTCGTTGCACTCAGTTTGCTATCAAACTCAAGAGCAAACTTGGAAATCTCCTCCTCAAACCTACAAGTCACTATACATATTTTGGCTTATCACACCAACAACAAGAGCAATACTACTCAACGATTGCTACAACCATCTATGATTCATTACACGTCATCGCTCCTTAGTTACTGGGCCGATATTACCACATAGCATATCTCTACAACCCTCTATGATTCATTACATGACATCACTCATACTACCACATGACATATCTCTACCAACTAGAGGCCTAGGAGCATGAACGATAGCTCTAAAAGCTCCTACGAACCTCTATGATTCATTACATGTCATCGCTCTTTAGTTACCCACAAGATTGGTTAAGTTATGACATAATTTGTCTATGACATAATTTGTCTATGACATAATTTGTCTATAGGGGTACTCTGACCTTGGACCTCCTTTTACTTCCTATAGGCTACGAACCTAAGAGATGGTTCTATGGGATTCTCTTACGTCGACTACAGTTACCAAGCCTGGTAATCATGGAAAGTCTTGGAAAATGAGAGCTACACTCCTTTAGCATAAATAGGATTGCCCTTTCCTTAAGAAAGGGCAAGCAGACAATACAGTAAATCGACTATCACATACTTCCACGTCTTTTCCAAGCTTCCAAGCATTCATCTTGTTACTCCTTGTTTCTGAAAAGTCAGTGAGGTGTTAACCTCTGACTTACCCCTGAGTTCCCAGACTCAACATTTGTTGCAACTTGTCTGAACCACTTCACTACATCACACACCTGATTGCTGCGTTGTGGAATAGTCTAAGCTACGACCCTTTGGCTCTGTTTTCTAAGACAGTGTGTTGTCTTAGTAAATTCATCCCTTCCTTGGGTGGCTAGATTCTCACATCTGGTGCACCCACCATTACACCTTGTCTGCTTCAAGCTTCAACTATTTCTATAGCAGCACTTCGATACTACAATGGAGGACGACCAAGCTCCTACAACTACTGCTGAACAGCAGATGCAACAACTGTTTGCCTTTATACAAAATATAGCAAACAAACTTGAGAATTTGGAAAACACCTTTCAAGCCAACACTTCAGCAACACAATCCTCAACTCAGACACATCATACAGAGCTTCCCACAGCTCCTCTGGCTATGTCGGGTACCCCAAGTGCACTTCCTAAAGTGCAAACACCAGATTTATACCATGGAGACAGAAGGAAGTTGAAGGGATTTCTTATGCAACTGGACATCTACTTCACCCTCAGGCCTCATCAGTTCACCTCAGATATTCAGAAGATATATTTCGCTGCCAGCTACCTCCGTGGATCTGCATTCAACTTCTTTGAGCCATATCTTAGAAGACTTAGTGGCAACAACCAAAATACCACTACACCTTTGATTACCTCTTATGACCAGTTTCAAGAGGAACTTACCAGGACCTTTGGAGACATCAACGAAACTGCTACAGCAGAAAGAGAGCTACAGAAGCTATGTCAAAAGACCTCTGCTGCTCAGTATACAACAGAATTTAGGAGAAGCACTTCTCACTTGACTTGGAATGAAGAAGCCTTAGTCTTCACTTACTACCAAGGGCTCAAGAGCTCTATTAAGGATGAACTCAGCAAAGAAGAACGCCCTACAACACTTCAAACGCTTATAGAGAAAGCTGTCAGACTTGATGATAGGCTTTTTGAAAGAAGAAAGGAGAAGAACCAAGACTGGCATCCAACAAGAAATTTCAACAATTACACCTCTACACCAACTGCTAAGGACTCAGCACCTGAACCTATGGACTTAGACGCCTCTATAAAGAGATCTACAGCAAATCCAGCACCTCAGCCTACAAGAAGCCCTCAAAAACTGAAAAGGGGTAAACTTACTCCTCAAGAAAGAAAACACAGAATGGACAACAACCTTTGTTTATACTGTGGCAAAGGGGGGCACAGAATTCAGGAGTGCTATTCAGCACGGGGGAGTGCTGAATCAAAACATATAGCAGCCTCAGACACAGTCACAGCTGTTATTCCTGAAAAACTTGAAAAATCCCCACCAGGCACAACTTCAACTGAGACTACAACTTCTCCCCTAGACAACAAAGATGTGTCGATGGTGCTTTCTCAGAGTTTCACACACCTGTTAATCCCTATTTAACTCCATTTCAAACAACAGGTGTTATCTACAAGGGCTATGATAGACTCAGGGGCAACAGGCAACTTTATATCTCAAGACCTCATCTTGACACACCAGTTACCTACAATTCCCAAACGCACTCCAGAGTTGCTCCGAGTCATTGATGGAACTCCTATCAGTTCAGGTTCCATTACCTGCAACACCCCAGTACTCAAACTTGAGATCCCCTAGATTTTCAGACACCATCTCTTTAGATGTTATACCAATGAAGTACTCAGTCATCCTAGGTCTTCCATGGCTTCAAAGGCATGATCCAACTATCAATTGGAAGCATTTATCGCTTGGGTTTAGCTCAAATCCGGAGCTCAATACTGAAAAAACCCTTCAAGCCTCAGTTACCCCTATTCAGGTCCAAGACTCAGACTTGTCCCAGATCAAGGATTTTGACCAAACTATGGACGATATATCATCTCTGATATGGGTTAAACCTTTCCAACCTGTCCTGGAGATAGCAGCTACTTCAGATTTGGAGAAATCATCTCAGGAGGTCATTTTGCCTTTAGCATACCAAGACTACCAACATCTTTTTGACAAGGCAAAGGCATCAATTCTGCCAAAGCACCAGCCTTATGACCATGAGATACCACTCGCAGAAGGCTCAATGCCTCCCTACGGCCCTATCTACTCTCTATCTGAATTAGAGCTGAAAACTCTCAGAGAATACCTAGATGAGAACCTTAGTTCTGGCTTTATCAGACCTTCTTCCTCACCAGCAGGAGCTCCTATTCTCTTTGTCAAGAAGAAAGATGGCTCCTTGCGTCTCTGTGTTGATTATAGGGGCCTTAATGCAGTCACTGTTAAAAACAGATATGCTTTACCCCTTATCCCTGAGCTCATGGATAGGCTCTCTTCAGCAAAGATCTTTACCAAGTTAGATCTCAGGGGAGCTTATAACCTGATACGCATCAAGGAAGATGATGAGTGGAAGACAGCATTCAGAACACGCTATGGTCATTTTGAATACCAGGTAATGCCTTTTGGGCTTGCCAATGCACCTGCTTCTTTCCAAGCTCTCATGAATGATATTCTAAGACCTTACTTGGATATCTTTGTTGTTGTCTACTTAGACGACATTCTTATATACTCTTTAGACACTCAAGAGCATGTTCTACATGTTAGACAAGTCTTAGAGAAGCTATCTCAAGCACAACTCTTTTGCAAACTTGAGAAATGTCTTTTCCATATGTCTCAAGTTGATTTCTTGGGACATAGAATTTCAACAGAAGGCATTCAGATGGATCCTGAAAAGACAAAAGCAGTACAAACGTGGCCTATTCCTTCCAGCATTAAAGAGGTTCAGTCTTTCCTTGGGTTTGCCAACTATTACAGGAGGTTTATACCAAGATATACATCCTTGGCTTTACCCCTTACTCAATTACTTCACAAGGACACTTTGTATCACTGGGATAAGACACAGCAAGATGCTTTCGATGCTCTTAAAGGAGAATTCAAAGAAGGGAAAATGTTACTACACTTTAACCCCTTGAAACCTGCCACTCTTGAGACAGATGCCTCAGATTTTGCCATTTCTGGAATCTTATACCAAGCTCCAAAAGACAAACAAGAAGAGCTACAGCCTGTGGCATTTTACTCAAGAAAGCTATCAGCAGCCGAACAAAACTATCCCATTACAGACAAGGAACTGCTTGCCATAGTATGTTCTCTAAAGCATTGGAGATGCTACCTTGAAGGGGCAAACTATCCTATCACTATTTACAGTGACCATTCAAATCTCTTGACCTTTACAACCACTAAACAGCTCAATCGACGACAAGCAAGGTGGTCTGAACAACTAGGAGGTTTTGACTTTGTTATAAAACATGTCTCAGGGGCCAAGAATCAAAGAGCAGATCTCCTCTCAAGAAGACATGACTACCAAGATTCTGCTAAAACAAGCAATACAAAGGCCCTGCTAGACTCTACAAAGCTTATAGCAGCATCTTTAAGCAACCCTCGCACTACAGAGGACTTAGAGGGAAACTTATCCCTTCAAAACCAAGTTGCCCCCATTACCTCTTCTCAGAAACCAGAGACCTTTAAAGACTATACACCCTCAGCAACACTTCTTAAAGCATTCAAAGATGCTTACAACCACGATCCCTTTGCCAAAAGAACTTTGGAATACCTCCAGAAGAAAGGCTCCTCTCTTGAGAAAGTTGGACTACAAAATTTCTCAAAAAATCAGCAAGGACTTCTCTTATTCAAGAGCTATATCTATGTCCCAAGGGATAAACGATTACAGCTACACCTCCTACAGCAGTTCCATGATGCTCCAGCTGCAGGGCACTTTGGCTTTGCAAAAACTTATGAACTTCTAACAAGAAAGTTCTACTGGCCTAGTCTAAGGACTACTCTTCAAGACTATATATCTTCTTGCACTACTTGCAACTTGAACAAACCTACACGGCAAAAGCCCTATGGCCTCTTGCAGCCTCTACCTATACCAGAACGCCCATGGGACTCCATATCCATTGACTTTATAGTCAAGTTGCCTCCTTCTATCCCAAAAGGGGGTGCTACCCCTTATGACTCTATCCTTGTGGTGGTAGAAAGGCTCACAAAAATGGCACACTTTGAGCCTTGCAATGAGACTATCACAGCTTCTGAACTTGCGTGGCTATTCCTCAAGGTGGTCTTTAAATATCATGGAATTCCTGGACACTGGATCTCAGATAGGGGAGCAGTTTTCACTTCAAACTTTTTTAAGGAGTTCTCTAAACTCTTAAACATGGAACAACGCTTTTCTACAGCTTATCACCCTCAAACAGATGGCCAGACAGAGAGAGTCAACTCTGTACTTGAACAATATCTAAGAATTTATACAAACTATGCTCAAGACAACTGGGCAGATCTTCTCCATCTTGCAGAATTTGCTTACAACAACACGGTCTCTAACACCACAAAAGAGACACCTTTCTATGCAAACTATGGTTATCACCCTAGGTTTGAAGTGGCAAAACTTAATTGTCCTGAAAATCTCAAAAACCCTTCTGCTACTGAAAGAATCATCTACCTTAAGGGCCTCCAGGACTATCTCAAGGTCCAAATACAGCGTGCACAAGACGAGCAGGCTCAGGCCTTTAACAGGGGGGTGGTTGCACCACAATTCAAAGTTGGTGATCAAGTCTTTTTGTCTAGAAGACATATCACAACTACTAGACCATCAGACAAACTTGATACTAAAAGACTTGGACCCTTTAAGATCACAAGGACTATTGGCAAGAATGCTTTCGAGCTTGCATTACCACCTACTTGGACTATCCATAATGTCTTCCATGCATCTCTCTTGTCTAAGGCACAAGAAAGTTCCTTAAGACCACTTCAGTCTCCTCCACCTCCTGTTCTGATTTTGGATCAACCAGAATATGAAGTAGAGTCTATCCTTGACAAAAAGACACTTAGAGGTCAGGACTACTTCCTCGTTAAGTGGAAAGGCTATCCTACAAGTGACAACACTTGGGAACCTAAGAGAAATCTAAAAAATGCATCCAAGCTGATTCTAGAATTTTTTTCTAAGAAAGCCACCTGGCTAAAGGGCAAGCACACAGCTAACAAACGTCCTTAAGAGGGGTATCATGTCATACTGACATTCGTTGCACTCAGTTTGCTATCAAACTCAAGAGCAAACTTGGAAATCTCCTCCTCAAACCTACAAGTCACTATACATATTTTGGCTTATCACACCAACAACAAGAGCAATACTACTCAACGATTGCTACAACCATCTATGATTCATTACACGTCATCGCTCCTTAGTTACTGGGCCGATATTACCACATAGCATATCTCTACAACCCTCTATGATTCATTACATGACATCACTCATACTACCACATGACATATCTCTACCAACTAGAGGCCTAGGAGCATGAACGATAGCTCTAAAAGCTCCTACGAACCTCTATGATTCATTACATGTCATCGCTCTTTAGTTACCCACAAGATTGGTTAAGTTATGACATAATTTGTCTATGACATAATTTGTCTATGACATAATTTGTCTATAGGGGTACTCTGACCTTGGACCTCCTTTTACTTCCTATAGGCTACGAACCTAAGAGATGGTTCTATGGGATTCTCTTACGTCGACTACAGTTACCAAGCCTGGTAAGTCATGGAAAGTCTTGGAAAATGAGAGAACTACACTCCTTTAGCATAAATAGGATTGCCCTTTCCTTAAGAAAGGGCAAGCAGACAATACAGTAAATCGACTATCACATACTTCCACGTCTTTTCCAAGCTTCCAAGCATTCATCTTGTTACTCCTTGTTTCTGAAAAGTCAGTGAGGTGTTAACCTCTGACTTACCCCCGAGTTCCCAGACTCAACATTTGTTGCAACTTGTCTGAACCACTTCACTACATCACACACCTGATTGCTGCGTTGTGGAATAGTCTAAGCTACGACCCTTTGGCTCTGTTTTCTAAGACAGTGTGTTGTCTTAGTAAATTCATCCCTTCCTTGGGTGGCTAGATTCTCACATCTGGTGCACCCACCATTACACCCGCGCTCTGTCTGTGAGAGGCTATAATCGACGTAAGTATCCCTCTCTACTTTACTACTATATAGACTAATAATTATTAAGGGATTGCTATGCGGAAGCCTATTATCTCAGAGACAAATCGACAAAAGCGACTTTCATGGGCTATTGAACATAAGGATTGGGTACGGAATGATTGGAATAGGATACTTTGGACTGACGAGACGTGGGTAACGGGAGGCCGCCATACTCGTACATGGATTACTCGAAAAGCAGGGGAAATGTGGGATGATACATGTGTTGTAGATAGAGTACAACGGAGAAGGTAAGAGACTCCTATTTACTATAGGATTTACTAACAATCCCTAGAGGTTGGATGTTCTGGGGCTGCTTCTCAGGTGGTCTTGGAAAGGGTCCTATACTATTTTGGGAGAAGGAATATGGGAAAATAGGAGCTGAGTCCTATATGGCTCATACTGTCCCTCTAATCCACGGCTGGCTACGCCTATACCCAGGCCTTACATTGATGCAAGATGGAGCTCCAGGTCATAGAGCAGGTGCAACATATGAAGAGTTGAGATCCCGTGGTATTTGCCCTATAGAATGGCCCCCATATTCACCAGATCTCAACCCAATTGAACGGGTGTGGCATATTATGAAGAATTATCTACAAGATAATCATCCAGAACATATGTCCTACGACCAGCTCCGTGTAGCTGTTAAGGAAGCATGGGAGCAAGTTGGAGAAGCTGAGCTTAATGCTCTCCTTAATAGTATGCCTACACGTATGGCAGCAGTAATTGCTGCAAATGGTATGCACACAGAGTACTAGGCTTATAGTATAGTTTTATATAGGGGTTTAGGTATCTACTCTACTCATTATTCTACAGAATTGATTGCTCTCACACTCAAGTGTTCGTGACGCGTGAGAATCGGTACTTTGGCCAGAATTGCCAAACCAGCCTACGCAGGGGGCCCTAGCCCAACCCACTCACAAAACTTATGAACAACACCTCCGTATACTGTCTTATGGCCAACCCCTGCCGCTTCGTTGGATCTTACGTGTTAGAATTGATTGGCTATTAAATGTCAAAATTCATGATTGGTTGCGTTAGCCTAGGACCCACTTATTGGGGCCTAATGTGTATGAGAATTTTTCACCTACGGCCCTAGGCCCGTAACGGTCCGTAACCCCTGTCCGTAACTCCTTACTTTGCATATAGTTCTATCTGTAGTTGTAGCTTTGTTCTGTGTTGTTTTTGAAGCTATTGGCCTGCTACATAGGTGCTTGCGATGAGTTCTTCGCCCCCTATTCGGTGTACGTATTGCCATGCCTTCCGCGAGGCGTCAGTCTTCCGTACAAATCGGCTCGGAAGACGCTACGGGACCTGTTCTACGTGCGCTTCTACCCGTACTTCTCGCCGTATCCAACGAAGGGTCTCGCCACGTATTATAGCACCCGTTACAGGTAGCATACCACCTCTTACGGACGTTCCACCCCCCGTTACGGACTCTATTCAACCGCAACCGCAAAGGCGTTGTCGTGGTCGGCCGCCACGACAGCCACAACCTATATTACCACACCCTACGGAGTCTACAGTCATTGAGGATCCCGTTGCGGTCCGTAACTCTAAGCCGCCTGGCTTTCTCTCTTCCTTTATACAGGCTACTCCACATAACCTTGGCCGGCTTAACCATGAGTGTGAATATTGCGCTGCCCTGCACTGGATAGAAGAGACTACACAGGATAAGCAGTATGAGATATGCTGCAAGAAAGGAGATGTAGACCTTCCGACGTTACGGATGCCCCCCTTATATTTACGGAAGTTATTTACGGACCAAGACCCAAGAGGGAGGGCCTTCCGTAAGGAGATCCGCGAATATAACAATGCCTTGGCTTTTACTTCCGTAAGCTATACTCGCGATTCACGGATTAATGAGAACTCTGGAATACAGAGTTTCCAGATCCACGGCGAGCTATTCCACTACCAGGGCCCGTTACAGCCTAATACCCAGGAAACCCCTACCTTTGCGCAGCTCTTCTTTTACGACCCTTCTTATGCTACAGAAGCCCATCGATTACAGCACCCGCAACTCGATTCTACGGTTCTTAGCCAGTTACTACAGCTGCTTACGGACCATAATCCGTTTATCCACATATATAAGACAGCTCGGGAGCGACTTGCGGCTGTTCCGGATGGTAATAGTCCGCAACGGGTCATACTCAACCCGCAGATGCGTCTTATAGTCAAGAGTGGTGCTGATAAGCGCCGCGAGAACCTACCAACAAGTGATGAGATTGCAGCTGTTATTCCGGACGAGCTAGGAGATTCCGGTCCGCGAGACTTGGTATTAGCCTTCCGTAACACTTCAAACGGGCGGCGGCAGCTATCAAAGGTTCATGTTACGCATGCCTCTTATATGCCACTCCACTACGTGCTCTTATTTGTCTTTGGTGAATACGGGTGGCATTGGGGTCTTACCTTACGGGAGAATAACGGTCCACGGCAGCAACGGCGGCTAGAGCAAAGACCATTCTACCGCTTCTACATGTTCACCCGTAACGAGTGTTTTAATACTCTACACTATGCTGGGCGCCTCTTCCAGCAGTTTGCGGTTGATATTTTGGTGATTTGCGAGTCTACGGCCCTAAGTTGGCTCCGTAACAACCAAAAATCCATCCGTTCAGATGTGTACAGTGGCTTAGCTGACGCTATCTCTCGCGACGACGTTGATATGGATAGTCTCGGCCATCGCGTTGTATTACCTTCAAGCTTTACGGGTAGTGATCGTGCAATGCAGCGCCTTTATCAGGATTCGATGGCTATTGTACGCCACTTTGGAAAGCCTACGTTTTTTATCACCTTTACGGCTAATCCAAAATGGCCAGAGGTTACAAATGCACTGTTTCCAGGTCAGCAAGCTACGGATCGGCTGGATCTTATTGCCCGAGTATTCCACCTAAAGGTCCGTAGCCTACTTACGGACCTTAAGGATGGTGTGCTTGGGCAGTATGTCGGCCACGTATATACTATTGAGTATCAGAAACGGGGCCTACCACATATGCACCTATTACTCTTCATTCAGGGGTTCCAATTTAACGTTCCGTCCCTAATTGATGAGGTGGTCTGCGCAGAGCTCCCGGATCCAGCTTGGGATGTTACGGGCGAGCTTACGGATGTGATAATTTCCACAATGACCCATGGGCCATGTGGAGATGATCATTTACGGGCACCGTGTATGGCCCGTAAATCACCTGCATCACCGCTACGATGTACGAAACAGTTCCCAAAGCCATTTGCACCTGCTACTATTGTTACCGAGGAGGGATACCCTCAATACAGGCGTCGCAATGATGGCCGGACGTTTACGGTCCCACGGCCAGGCTTACGGACTGAAAACGTCGTCCGTAATAACCAGTGGGTAGTTCCATACAACCCGTATCTACTTCAGAAATACCGTTGTCATATGAACGTTGAAGTATGTAGTACTGTACAAGCTGTTAAATATATTCATAAATATATCTATAAGGGCTCTGACCGTACTACACTTGCGGTTGAGTCTAATGATGAGATTGACCGCTATATCCAAGGCCGGTATATTGGGTCTGCAGAGGCTATATGGCGCCTATTTGAGTATCCAACTCATGGTGAATGGCCACCCGTAACGCAGCTTTCAATCCATTTAGAGCACAAACAGCCAGTGTACTTTCCAGAAAATCTTTCTTCCCAAGAGCTTGCTGCAAAGCTTAACTCTACGGATAGTACGTTAATGGGGTTCTTCCGTTATAACGCTACGTATGAGGATGGTCAGTCCTTATTATACTCTGAGTTCCCTTCGCAGTTTGTATGGGACAAACGGATCCGTAAATGGAAGCCCCGGCAAAGGGGAATGGATCGGAATATCGGCCATATGTTCCATTGTAGCCCTACGGCTGGCGAACGGTTCTATTTACGGATGCTATTAACTGTAGTCCGGGGCTCAACGTCATTTACGGACCTCCGTACATATGATGGTATTTGTCATGAAACTTATCACCAGGCCTGTATTGCCCGCGGGTTAGTTGAAAATGACCAGGAATGGGTCGAATGCTTTAATGAGGCTATTATATTTACGAGTGGTCATGGGTTACGGATGCTATTTCTTACAGGTCTACGGATGGAGATGATGGCTGAGCCGCTTCTCCTTTGGAATCGGTTCAAGGAGCACCTTTGTGACGACTTACTACGAGAGCTCGAACGTAGGAGTGTTTCCATAAGCTCGCTACAGGAGTCACACCTTGATTACGGCTTATACCTACTATCTGTTGGCCTTACGGACATTGGAAAGTCACTTACGGACTTCAACCTACCACTCCCGCAATACGGATGGTCCGTAAGGCTCCCGTATGTAGGCCGAGGCTTTGATCCAGTTATAGAGACAGCTCTTGCAGATGATTTAGTCTTGAAACTAAACCTAGACCAGCTTACGTGCTTCCGTACGATCTGTACGGCTATTGAAGGTGATCCGCAAACAGCCCACTTCTACCTACAGGGCCCTGGGGGAACTGGAAAGACCTTTTTATATAAGGCTCTATGTCATTACTTCCGTGCGCAGGGGAAGTCAGTACTCTGTGTTGCTTCAACCGGAATTGCCGCCTTATTACTGCCTAACGGGTGTACATCAGTTTAAGATTCCTATAAAACTTGATAGTAAGACGTGTTGTTCTATAACCCGCAACTCAAGGCTCGGCATGCAATTACAAGAGGCTGGCCTTATTATATGGGATGAGGTTCCCATGCAACATAAATACTGCTTTGAGGCAGTACACCGGCTTCTATGCGATTTACGGTCCGTTACGGACGATGTTCTCTTTGGTGGCGTACCCGTATTACTCGGTGGCGATTTTGCACAGATTCTACCCGTAATGCCTCAGGGTTCTCGAGCGCAGATTGTCCAAGCCTGTTTACAGTGCTCATTTGTATGGCCACGGCTTCGGCGGCTACATTTACGGGTTAATATGCGTGTCCGAGGTGGGGTGCTTGATGAGGAATTTGTTATGTGGATTGGGAGAATACCATACGATCCGCAACTTAATGGCATAATACTAATACCGCCGTATATTACACAGTTAAAGGAATTAGATGGCCTTATTGCTGCAATCTACCCAGATAATGTATTACGGCCGCATAATCATGTAGAAGATCTCTTTACGGACCGGGCTATTCTTACGGTCCATAATGAGACCGTATTACACCTTAACGCTCTTATACTGTCTCGGTATCCAGGTCCAGTACGAACCTTACTATCCATTGATACTGCAGACATTAATGATAGAGGTGGCAATCTTCATCATGTCCCAGTTGAGGAGCTTCAGAATTGCTCACCCGCCCAGCTACCATTATCCTTTCTGCAGCTTAAGGTTGGGGTACCTGTAATGCTCTTACGGAATATAGTTCCGCAGGAAGGATTATGTAACGGGTCACGTATGATTGTTTTAAGCATAACACAGCACTGTCTTGCAGTCCGCTTACTTGGAGAACAATTTTACGGGCAGCTACGGACGATTCCGAGGGTAAAGCTCTAGACGAACGAGGGGGACTTACGATATATCCTTACCCGTAAACAGTTTCCAGTCTGGTTATGTTTTGCAATGACTATTAATAAGTCTCAAGGCCAGTCATTTAAGTTTGTTGGAGTTGATTTACGGGCACCTACATTTAGTCACGGGCAATTCTACGTTGCAATGTCACGGACGTCATCCGTAGCTGGCTTACACGTTCTACTTCTGGAAGGTGACGATAACACTACACCTAACGTTGTATATCCAGAGGTATTATGTGATATTAATTAGAAATACTATCTATACTACTATTCTACTGCTTACCTTAACTTTATTTACGGGTGGTTACGGGCATTTATAGGTTTGGATTTCGTCCGTAATATGCTTACGGGTTTAAACACCATCCGTAAACGTCCGTAATCATCTACCAGTTACTTTAATCACATTTTTACAAGAAATAAAACAAGGTTCATTGCCCGTAGGCGTGTCAATTACTATTCTACACTACTTTACATGAATATACGGCCCTTAGGCCTCCTCCTCACCCTCCTCCCCTCCCTATCCCTCTCCATCCTCCTCCTCCTCTGACCTTGGCCCTACCACGACCTCCGTATAGAAGGTCCCGCGAGGGGCAGCCTCGGTAGAGGTGACGAAATCCATCGCCACCCCGGCAAGGGTGTGCCCCAGGCGGAGCCTCCTACAGGAGGCCGGGCTTGCGGCCCGGAAACGCTCGATCCAGGCATGGAGGGTGTGGGTGGGGTCCTCCTCATTCCCAACATAGTAGGGGTCGTCAGGGCGGCGGGTGGGAGGCACGCGGGAGGCGGCAGCGCGAGCGGGCGACGACGTGCGGGCGCGGCGGAACGAGCGCAGATCTTTCAGCTGGGGGGGGGGCCGCTTTAGGCCATGGCCCACCCCACCCGTAAGCGCCTCGGTGGAGCATGAGGCGGCCGATGCAGCAGGGCGCCGGGCACGTAGACCTTCTACAAGTTAGTTACGGACTGCAAACAATAAGGGAGGGAGGGGACTTACCTGAACGTTCTGAAGGACTACCCGTAATGGGCGCCAAGGTGTCATACTGACATTCGTTGCACTCAGTTTGCTATCAAACTCAAGAGCAAACTTAGAAATCTCCTCCTCAAACCTACAAGTCACCATACATATCTTGGCTTATCACACCAACAACAGAAGCAATACTACTCAACGATTGCTGCAAACTCTTCTACTACATCTGTTTATGCTACATACATCACGGCATATTATTTGGACACTCATTGAACAAGTTATTAAGAAAATCTCCTCCTTAAGGGGGTGGGCCAATACTACCACATGGCATATCTCTACCAACTAGAGGCCTAGGAACATGAACGATAGCTCTAGAAGCTTCTACAACCCTCTATGATTCATTACACGTCATCGCTCCTTAGTTACCCACAAGATTGGTTAAGTTATGACATAATTTGTCTATAGGTACTCTGACCTTGGACCTCCTTTTCACTTCCTATAGGCTAGGAACCCAAGAGATGGTTCTATGGGATTCTCTTACGTTCACTACATGATTAGCAAGCTAGTTGTGGGTCGCACTTAATTTCTAATACATTTACCAAGCCTGGTTAGTCATGGAAAGTCATGGAAAATGAGAGAACTACACTCCTTTGGCATAAATAGGATTGCCCTTTCCTTAAGAAAGGGCAAGCAGGCAATACAGTAAATTGACTAGCACATACTGCTACGTCTTTTCCAAGCTTCCAAGCATTGATCTTGTTATTCTCTGTTTTTGAAAAGTCAGTGAGGTGCTAACCTCTGACTTACCCCTGAGTTCTCAGACTCAACATTTGTTGCAACTTGTCTAAACCACTTCACCACATCATACACCTGATTGCTGCGTTGTGGAATAGTCTAAGCTACAAACAACCCTTTGGCTCTGTTTCCTAAGACAGTGTGTTGTCTTAGTAAATTCATCCCTTCCTTGGGTGGCTAGATTCTCATATCTGGTGCACCCACCATTACACAAGGGGACCGCAGAGGCTATTCCATCCATGTTAGTACAGAAACCAAAACAAGAGGGGGAGAGAAAAATTACCACGGAGCGAACAGCGCGCGCCTTCGCCACCGAAGTGGCAGTTGGTGCAGCTCCCATGGAGGAGCCCCTCCGCCCGGACACAACCCGCAAACTGGCCGTATCCGGCCGCGCAGTCAGTACACGGCGGCTGGACAAGCTCGCCGACCGTAAACCCTACGGCCGCCTCGAGGTTCTGCATCCTCGCGAGGTTCGGCAGGTCGGAGGAGTCGAGGGCGCGAAATTCCAAGTGGCGGGCGTCAGGGAGGGCGAGCACAGCTGCAAGGGCGCGGGAGCGACGGGGTTCCTCCAGGAGGCTAGAGCGCAGCAGCTGCAGCGCCATCTGCTGTTGCGGAGTCGGGGAGTCGAGCACAATCGGACGCGGTGAACCTATACATACTGTTAGTATTGATCTCTAATGTTTACGGACGGGGGAGGGGTGTTACTTACTTCTTACGGCCGTAGCTGTGGACGGGCGTGCGGGCGTCACGGGAGACGACACAGGAGGACGCACAGCTTCGGATCCAGCCTCAGCTATCCAGTTGTTAGTATCTATCTATCTTGCGGGGAGAGGGGTGTTACTTACTGGTGGGTGTTGCGGTCGCCATGGAGGTCGCCGTGTATGTCGCCGTGGATGTCGCCGTGGAGGAGGTTGCGGGTGGGGTCGCGGCCGGGACAGTTGATTCGGACGCAGCTTCTTCTATCCAGTTGTTAGTATCCATCTATCTATCGGAGGGAGGGGTGTTACTTACTGGTAGCCATTGGTGCAGCGCCAGACTCGGTGGTGGTGGTGGAGGTGGTGGTTGGTGAGGTGGTGGTTGCGGGAGCGGGAGCTTCATCTATCCGTAGTGTAATGGTGGGTGCACCAGATATGAGAATCTAGCCACCCAAGGAAGGGATGAATTTACTAAGACAACACACTGTCTTAGGAAACAGAGCCAAAGGGTTGTTTGTAGCTTAGACTATTCCACAATGCAGCAATCAGGTGTATGATGTGGTGAAGTGGTTTAGACAAGTTGCAACAAATGTTGAGCCTGAGAACTCAGGGGTAAGTCAGAGGTTAGCACCTCACTGACTTTTCAAAAACAGAGAATAACAAGATCAATGCTTGGAAGCTTGGAAAAGACGTAGCAGTATGTGCTAGTCGATTTACTGTATTGCCTGCTTGCCCTTTCTTAAGGAAAGGGCAATCCTATTTATGCCAAAGGAGTGTAGTTCTCTCATTTTCCATGACTTTCCATGACTAACCAGGCTTGGTAAATGTATTAGAAATCAAGTGCGACCCACAACTAGCTTGCTAATCATGTAGTGAACGTAAGAGAATCCCATAGAACCATCTCTTGGGTTCCTAGCCTATAGGAAGTGAAAAGGAGGTCCAAGGTCAGAGTACCTATAGACAAATTATGTCATAACTTAACCAATCTTGTGGGTAACTAAGGAGCGATGACGTGTAATGAATCATAGAGGGTTGTAGAAGCTTCTAGAGCTATCGTTCATGTTCCTAGGCCTCTAGTTGGTAGAGATATGCCATGTGGTAGTATTGGCCCACCCCCTTAAGGAGGAGATTTTCTTAATAACTTGTTCAATGAGTGTCCAAATGATATGCCGTGATGTATGTAGCATAAACAGATGTAGTAGAAGAGTTTGCAGCAATCGTTGAGTAGTATTGCTTCTGTTGTTGGTGTGATAAGCCAAGATATGTATGGTGACTTGTAGGTTTGAGGAGGAGATTTCTAAGTTTGCTCTTGAGTTTGATAGCAAACTGAGTGCAACGAATGTCAGTATGACACGTAGGTTAGTATACAGTAATCAATCAAACAAAACAGAAGGAAAGGAAACAAATTGAACTTACCAGTGGCTTTGAGGCCAGAAGCCTCGGCGGTGGCGGGGTTGGTGGAGGTCATCGTCGCGTTGTTGAAGAAGAAAGAAGGTGGGTTTGGAGGGGTTGGTAATATTACTGGGTTTACGCGTCGTGGTCACGTGACCAACACCCAATAACGTGCTTACGTGGCTTCACGGCAGGCGGCTTACAAACCGGCGCCTACGGCGCCGGTTAACAATACTCGTCTTTAACGTGCATGTATAACGAAAGTGCCAAACAAGCGAAAGTGCCAAAATCATGCGGTGACCAACCCCCCCAACTAAATGTTAAATTCCTCCACAACAAAACATGCGCCATAAAAATGATGAAAGCAAATTAGTGCTAGCTATCCAAGCTATGCAAAGCGACCCAAATTTGCGCCTTCGAGTTGCAGCTAGGATCTATTCCGTAGACCACCGCAAGCTACGTCACCGTTTACAAGGCGTACCTTCACGACGCGATATCCAAGCCAACTTACGGAAATTAAGTAACCTAGAGGAATCAGTTCTTGTTCAGTATATACTTGACTTAGCTGCTAAAGGGTTCCCTCCTCAGTTGTCTATTGTTGAAGATATGGCAAATCGACTACTTGCAACACGCGACGCGCCACGCGTCGGGTCACGTTGGGCTTCAAACTTTGTTAAGCGCCATGTAGAGCTCCGGACACGCTTCCAGCAAAAATACGACTACCAGAGGGCTAAGTGCGAAGATCCAGAAGTCATTCGTGGCTGGTTTGAGCTTGTATGGAACACAATTCTAAAGTATGGCATCAACAATGCAGATATCTACAACTTTGATGAGACTGGATTTATGATGGGCGTCACCTCAAGCGCAACAGTAGTAACGAGCTCAGATGGGCGGGCAAAGGCAAAAAAGGTGCAGCCTGGCAATCGGGAATGGGTTACAGTAATCCAAGGCGTTAGTTCTCAAGGTTGGGCAGTGCCGCCATTTGTCATTGTGGCAGGTAAAAACCACCTTGCATCTTGGTATGAGAATAGCGGATTTCCAGCAGATTGGGTAATCGCTGTTACTGCAAATGGCTGGACTACAAACGAGAGAGGTATGGATTGGATTCAGCATTTTGAGAAGCACACAAAGCCCCAGAGTGTTGGTGGTTATCGCTTCTTAGTCCTTGATGGTCATGAGAGCCACCACTCAGACAAGTTTGAGGAGTACTGCAAAGAACACAACATTATTATGCTTTGTATGCCTGCTCACTCTTCCCATATACTCCAACCACTTGATGTTGGCTGTTTTGGCCCATTAAAGCAAGCTTACGGTCGGCAAATTGAAGATATGATGCGGGCTCATATTATTCACATTACTAAGGATGACTTCTTTCCTGCCTTCCACGCTGCATTTAACATTGCAATGACAGAAAGCAATATTCAGGGAGGGTTCCGGGGTGCTGGGCTTCTTCCATTTAGCCCTGAGAGTGTAATATCTACACTTGACCTTAGGTTTAAGACGCCAACACCTCCAACCTCTCGCCCAAACACCGCTCAACCATGGGTTTCTCAGACACCAAATAACCCAACTGAAGCTGTATCACAGTCTACTTTCATTAAAAACCGAATTGCGCATCATCAAAATAGCTCTCCAACCTCAATCTATGCAGCTGTTGACCAGTTTACAAAGGGTGCATCGCAAATAATGCATCAATTAGCATTGTTAAAAGCAGAGAACCAAAACCTGCGACAGGCAAATGAAGTATTAAGCAAGCGCCGGAGAGCTAAAAAAACACGACTACAGCAAGGAGGATCACTTAGTCAACAGGTTGTTATGATATCAAGTGCGCCTTGCAACTCGAGTGGGGGTTCAGGGGTGTGGGGATCTTTCCGGGGTTGGAGCGAAGTTTTCAGTTGTGGAGTGAACTCTCAGAACTGGTCTCGCTAAAGAGAATTCACTCCACAACAACATAGCTGTATATAGATCGAGCCACTGCTCGAGTGCTCCTCTTCTCTTTCCTTTCTTCTCTAGATTGAGTTTAATTCATAATACCCAACTGGCGCCCTATGCCTTGGTGAACCGTGACACAGGTAGCACAGGAGCTACAGGACGAGAGGGACGTTGTGCAGCAAGTAGAGCAAGAAATAAGGGAAGAAACCCATGCACGTCGCTGTGGTAAGTGTGGTGAGACTGGACACAATGCGCGCACTTGTCAGATTGTAATAGACAGGTCTGAGGAAGAGGACTCCGAGTAGTTTTAATTAATTTATATTGTTGTGGTGGATTTATCGCAATTCTTATGGGGTAGTCGCGATATTTTGGCACTTTCGCTTGTTTGGCACTTTCATTATACATGCACGTTATATTTTAACGTATTTCACAGGCGAAGCGATCACCCAGGCGAAGCGATCACTAAACTTCCCACCTAAAATTGAGAAATTTACAAGATAATAACTTAACAACAACTTCATAATATATTCTGAAAATGTGTGTGTAGCCTTATATATACATGTAGACTCCTTTATACTAAGCTTTAAAGCAATTAGACTAGTAGATATTAAAATATAAAGACCTAGTCTAAATTTCAGTGCTTAAACTTAATATCTTAAGAACTACTAAATAGATTATTCCTAAATGATTAGGTAGGAATTTAACTGAATAGTAAAGGCTGGAAATACATTTTTAATATGGAGATATTATGAAGTTGTTGTTGAGTTATTATCTTGTAAATTTCTCGATTTTAGGTAGGAAGTTTAGTGATCCTCTTGCTTGTGTGATCCATTCGCTTGTGAAATACATTAGTCATGATTATAATCATGATTATAATCTATATCTTATTAGGCTTAGTATTACCTATTTAGGTATGGTTCTAGATAAACAATAAGATAAGATAAGATAAGAAAAATGAAATGTTTCTAGAGAATTCTACAAACTTCTAGAGAATTTGAGATGCTTATAAATGCTTATAAATATATCTATATAGAATAGTCTAGAATTTATAATCTAGGTATATATAGAGCCTTTAACTCCCTCCTTAGTGTTAGGCGCGGATCGTACATGACCTAAGCTGATCTAGATACTGATCTAGATATATCCTATCCTTAAGGCCTATGACCTATCCTTAGGATCTAGGGATATATCTAGATCTTAAGGATATTGCTAAGAATTGCCAAGAATTGCCAAGGCCGCACAAATGCCAATGCGTAAATCCATAATACTCTTCAAATACTGTCATAAATGTGACAATTGTGGTAAAAATGAGTGACTTAGAGTTGTTAGATTTGCCATTAGATCATAAGAGCTATTCTTAAATGGAGGAGCTATCGTTACCACCTCTAAAGATTCCGTGCACGCGGTTCGTACCCCGCGGCCGGAGAACTCGTTCACCATGAGCGACTCGAACGCGTAGGCGACGGGATCGATGTAGTTGATCCAGCGGAACCACGGGTGCATGTCAACGGTGGGAATGGTGAAACCGGTGTAGATAATAAGAGCCAAAATGATGACAGCGGCAGGACCAAGAGCCTCAGGTAGACTGCGAGCCATGGATCCGATGGAACGGAAGAACATAGACATGGCCATGACACAGGAGAAACCGAAGAGGATGAAAGTGAAGAAGGCACCTGGGGTGCGCTTCAGGTTCGTTATGAAGTAGAGCGTGATATTGAAGAAGATGGACGAGCCAATCTTATTAGGCATATCGCAAATCATAGACGCGATGGCTTCAGCGAACGGATGATAAAAGGCATATTTCGTGTGCTTCTCGACAATTGGACGCTGTGCGAAGAGAGTAAGAATTTCGAGAGCAGAACTGAAGGCGTTGATCAAGATAGCAAAGAAGAGGAGAGCGCCCTTGCTGAAGAGCGTCTCTGTGTTATTCTGGAGGTTGAAGAAGACCGAAGCAATGACCAGAGCCATAACCGTGTTACCGAAGATACCTGCGAACAGGAGAGACATGTCACCCCTCAAGCGCTGGAAGCCACGCGTAACGCAAAGCTAGATCTGCATGGGAACCGAGATGGTGTAAGGCGACTTGATGCGCTGACCACGTGCCTGCTGGGCGCGACGGCCCTTCTTGAACTTCTCGAGGTGGGCGCCACCGATGGGGTACTCGGCTTCGAACTCCTCGATCTCGCGGAGCAGCTCAGCGCGGTCTGCGCTCCTGTGCCAGGCCCCGGCGAACTCGTCGGGGGTCTTGGGGGTGCTGTGCTCGAAGCCAGGGCGGACAATGCGCTCGAGCGGGCTGGTGAGGGAGGTGAGGAAATTGGCGGTGGTCTGGCGCTCGGGGCAGTCGAAACCAAGGTTCACGAAGAACTCCTTGGCCTTGTACTTGTGTCCGAAGTAGATCTGGCGACCCTCGTAGAGCACAGCGACCTTGTCGAAGACATCGTAGATGGACTGGGACGCCTGGTAGATGGCAACAATGGCAGTGGCGCCACTGATGTTCGTCGACAGTCTCAGAGTCTTGACGAACTCGAGAGCAGTTGCGGAATCCAAACCACGGGTGTGTTACGACGGAACAAGAAGGCTGGCCAACTACAGGACAGGAAGGAGGGAGGTCGCATGAGACCGGCCCTGGTACCTGGAGGGGCAGCGGGGAATAGTAGTTCCGAAAGTATCACGTGACGGACTCGCAGGATGATGAGAAGAGTCCTAAGAGTCCAGGACTCCGAGGACTCGAGTGAGTTCCCAGGAGTCCACTAGGCACGTGATGGACTCGCAGGATGATGAGAAGAGTCCTAAGAGTCCAGGACTCCGAGGACTCGAGTGAGTTCCCAAGAGTCCACTAGGCACGACGCCACTATATAAGTAGATAGTATTTCCTTAGATAGGAGCTTCGTGCTCAACTCAATACAGTATTTGTTATATACTAGTAACGTGTTACTTGAAGCCTTTGTGTCTGATCCCCTGCCTCCTCTGATAAGTAAACCTTTACGCAAGAGAACCTCTGTGTCTTCTATCGTTTAGAAGTCAGCGTTACACTTTGAGCACCACTTCTACGAGGTACCGGCTTACACACAAAGCAACATGTCTGTCGTCAGTTCGAAGGGGAAAACCCCCACCACGCCAACTTCGTCTCAGAGGTCTAAGCCTGAGAATGAAGAGATGCCCGATGCACCCACCGTCAACGAACTCAAGGAAACTCTACGCGTCAAGTTGCCCGACACTTACTCCGGCAACCGAAAGGAACTTGAGGTGTTTTTGCTACAGGTCGAACTGTACCAGCACTTCAATGATGAGAAGTTTCCCACCCAGGAGAGCTATGCCCTGTGGACTGCGTCCTACCTTAGGGGGGAAGCCCTGCGATGGATCGAACCATTCCTCAAGGACTATTTCAAATATGAAAGTACCAATGGAAGCATGACAACTACGCAGACTATGTTTGGCAGCTGGAATGGATTCTGTAAGGAAATCCGACGCATGTTCGGAGACATCGATGAGATTAAGACCGCAGAAGACCATCTGTTTGCACTTAAGCAGACTGGCAGCGCCCTCACATACTCCACAGAATTCCAGAGATACGGCAATCAGACAGGATGGGACGCCAGCGCACTCATCAGCCACTACCGACATGGGCTGAAGAGCCATATACGTATGGAACTTGCCCGTTTGGAACAACAACCAACGGACATGGTAGCGCTAATCGAACATACGGTCCGAATCGACAATCGACTATACGAATTCCAGAAGGAACGTCGGACCTATGACAAGCCCAAGAAAAGTTACCCCTACCGGGGAAACGAGGGCAGACGACGGGATCAACACCCGCGAGACAACCGTTGGTCGGACCCAATGGAACTCGATGCCACGTTCAAACCTGGACGACCCCGTGACCCTAAGAAAGACAGACAATTCAAGGAACGACTCTGTTTTAACTGCGACAAGCCAGGCCACATGGCCCGAGACTGCAGACAGCCAAAGAAAGGGAACGGCGGACGCAAAGTCGGCAAACAACTCAATGCTACCTGGCAAGGCCGGGGAGGTTACAACGCCTCGGGGATGCAGTTGAACGCCACATTTGTGAACAAACAGGACTGGGGAACTAATGGCGAAAGCACCCCAGAAGACGAGAGCTCAGACGAAGGGTCGGAGGCGGAATCGTTCACCGTCTCGGAACAGGAGACCTTCGATGAACTCGCACCTACGGAACCAATGAGTCCACGGTGCAAGAACGTAGTAAGACGCATGGCAAAACACGCCCACGCGAAGATTAGGGCCGAACGAGACAAGCCCAATGGCCAGAGGAAAATCCCCATGCTTAAAGACCTCTACGGGAACCTGTTACAGGGACTTCCGTTAAAATGCAAGGTGGACGACTGCAAGGATGACCTCTGGAGATACTACGACCAACTAACGAATACCCGCAGGCTGCTTGGCACGTCCCAAGACGTAGCTAAGTTGGAAGCCCAAGAAGCGGAAGAACTGGAGAAGGATGTCGAGCATATGGCTAAACTGAAGTATATGAAAAGCGTCGAACTTTACTACCAGGACCGCAGGAGAGCCCTGAAGAAGTACGACGAGAAAGCCAGAGATATGCTCCGACGGGAAAATGCGAGACCCACTCCACGCATCGAAAGGAGAGCCATGGAGCAACTAGACACGTTCTCCACGCCTCCGAGGGAAGATAGTGCATGGGTGAGAGGACAGCGGGAACTATCAACGACAGACGCAACAGAGACTGATCATCCCTGGCACGCGTATGTCTACTGGGAGTATTGCAGCGAAGATGACTGCAAGCTCCACTGGGAAAAGAAACACCAGAATCAGTTGTTTCCCCGATCCTCGCCCAGGATACACTTCAGAGACGCAGAGCAAGTTCACGCCCTCAGGCGAAGCCAGTCTGAAGGGGACTTGCCTATCAAAAGCGAACAGGTATACGAGAAATACCCACATCTGCTAGACGAAGCAGAAGAGCGAGGGAAACGATCTCCCCAAGGACCACCATTGGAAGCGGATGAATACTATCCTTCCTCGGACGAGTCAAAAAACTAGGAGTCCTCGACGGTAGGCCACCGGCGAGCGACACGAAGAGGCCTAGTACAGACCAGCTATGCGCCACGACGGGCAGCATGCAACTATATGTGGTTGCTAAGATACAACAGCGACACCTCCGAGCAATGATTGACTCAGGAGCGACGGGCAACTTTATGACAAAGAAAGTAGCAGACACGCAAGGTTTCAAGACGCAATTGAAAACCGAACCATACCCGTTAATGGTCGTAGATGGAGAGCCCATCTCGACTAATGAAGGAATGGTGACCCACGAAACGGTCCCATTGGAAATGGTCATGCTACACGGGCACAAGGAAACGATTCAGTTTGACATCGTGCACATGGACAACCATGCGTGCATCCTTGGTGTGCCATGGCTCAAGAAACACAACCCCCAGATCGACTGGTGGAACGAGAAAGTTGTGATGAGCCAGTGCGCGTGTGAACAACGGACGGACACGCGACAACGGGAGAAACCCTCCCAGGGCCGGAAGGAGTTATGTGCAACCTCCGAGCTCGATGACCTAGCCCAGGCATCCTCACCGACGAGTATACCGGTGGAGTACAAGGAATACGAGCGATTATTCCAGGAAGGCCCTAAGAACGAGGCGCTTCCTAAGCACCAACCATGGGATCACGAGATACCTTTGGAGAAAGACAAGAGTCCACCGTTCGGACCAATATATCAGCTATCGGAAAAGGAGCTGAAGGTACTTAAGGAGTACATCGATGATAACCTAGCGAAAGGATTCATCAGACCATCCACATCACCAGCAGGAAGTCCGGTGCTTTTCGTACCAAAGAAAGACGGCTCCCTACGGTTATGTGTGGACTATCGAGCGTTGAACAACATCACAATCAAGGACAGGTATGCCCTGCCGTTAATCAACGAACTACACGATAGATTTTAAGGAGCAAAGATCTTCAGTAAGCTAGATCTGCGAGGAGCATACAACCTGATCCGAATCAAGGCTGGGGAAGAGTGGAAAACAGCATTCCGCACCCGCTATGGCCTATTCGAGTATCAAGTCATGCCCTTTGGGCTAACAAACGCACCCGCATCTATGCAACGACTGATGAATGATGCTTTGCACGAATACTTAGACATCTTTACCATTGTCTACCTAGACGACGTCCTGGTGTATTCAGCAACCAAGGAGGAGCATGTCAAGCATGTCAAACTCGTCCTGAAGAAACTAAAGGAGTACAGCTTACTCCTCAAACCAGAGAAGTGCGAGTTCCATAAAAACCAAGTCGAATTCTTGGGTTACATTATTGGAACGCACGGCATCAAGATGGACCAAGCAAAAGTAACGGCAGTGTTGGAATGGCCAACACCGACCACGGTCAAGGAAGTGCAAGCCTTCCTAGGCTTCGCCAACTTCTACCGAAGATTCATCTCGGGATATTCCAAGGTAGCTCAACCACTCACGGAGCTTACCAGAAAGGATCTCGAATTCAAATGGACGGACAAGGCAGAGGCTGCTTTCCAGGAACTTAAGACGAAGTTCACGGAAGCACCTATCCTTGCTACATTTGACCCTGCAAAGAAGATCATCCTCGAAACGGACTCTTCTGACTTCGCAATTGGAGCATGTCTGAATCAACCAGACGAGAACGGTAAGTTCAAACCAATCGCGTACTACTCTAGGAAACTGTCACCCGCGGAACTTAATTACGACATCCACGACAAGGAGCTACTGGCTATTGTCGTTGCCTTTGAGCAGTGGCGAGTATATCTTGAGGGATCCACCTACCCTGTGCAGGTATGGACGGATCACAAGAACCTCATATACTTCACCACGACCAAGGTTTTAAACCGCAGACAAGTCCGCTGGGCAGAAACCCTCGCAGCCTACAACTTCACGATAACCTATCGCAAGGGCTCCGAGAATGCAAAAGCAGATGCTCTCAGCAGACGGACCGACTACGCCGGCCCAAAGGAAGAAAGACCTAGAGCAATTCTGAAGAAAACAGATGCAGGAATACAGTACAACGAGTTACTAGCGACGATCTCAGTCATCGAAGATACAGAACTCGAGGAAAGACTCAAGAAAGCTTACGCAACAGACGAATGCGCCAAGCGAGTCTTGTCCAAAGTCGAAGGCGACTTCACCATCGACGAACAAGGATTGATTCGATACAAAGGGTTAGTGTATGTCCCAAGTCAAATGAGACGCCCGCTGGTGCAAGAACAACACTCGTTACCAGCACACGGTCATCAGGGAGTAACACGAACCTTCGAACGAATCACTCGACACTACTACTTCCCAGGTATGAGGAAGCAGGTAGAGACAGTGGTAAGAGAGTGCGACATTTGCAGCAAGTCAAAATCCAATAGGCATCTGCCATACGGACAACTCAAGTCGACACCAGTACCAAAAGGAGCGTGGAAATCAATAGCTTTGGACTTCATCGTCAAGCTTCCACCCTCCAAGGACCCGTTAACAGGAATAGAATACGACTCTATCCTCGTCATCACGGAAAGACTCACGAAATATGGGAAGTTTATACCATATCTAGAAGCTAGCGACGCCGAGGCGCTCGCATATACCTTCATTCGAGTCATATTAGCCGATCATGGGATGCCAGAAGAAATCATCTCAGATAGAGACAAGCTCTTTACTTCGAAATTCTGGAAATCATTGATGGCGCTACTGGGAACAAATCATAAGCTATCAACAGCTTTTCATCCCCAGACAGACGGCCAAACAGAAAGATTAAATCAGACCCTTGAACAGTACCTGCGAAGCTATGTCAATCATCAACAGGATAACTGGGTTCAGATCTTACCCATCGCACAGTTTGCATATAACAGCGCGATGACAGAAGCAACGAAAGTCTCACCATTCTTTGCCAATTATGGCTACCAGCCAGAAGCATATAGGCAACCAAGACCGGATGAATCACGAGCTGAACAAGCCCTGATCGTGGTGGAACAACTGAAATCGTTCCACGAACAACTTGCGACGGACATCCAATTCTTAAATGAACGATCCGCCGCATACGCAAACAAGAAGCGCAGTATGGAACCTGCCTTCAAGGAGGGGGATAAAGTATACCTACTCCGGAAACATATCAAAACGAAACGACCAAGCACAAAGTTGGACTTCAAGAAATTGGGACCATTCAAAATATTGAACAAAGTCAGCTCAGTTAATTACAGACTGCAGCTACCCAGGAAGTCTAGACTACACCCGGTATTTCATGTCTCACTACTGGAACCAGCAAGAGGAAATACCCCAATTGCGACCGACACCGAACTCCAACCCGAGAATGAGATAATCGAATATGAGGTCGAAGCGATCCTAGACAGAAGGTTAGTAGGACGTCGAGAAGAGTTTTTGATAAAATGGGAAAATTACGAACCTACGGATAATTCGTGGGAACCAACAAGGAACATCAGCAAAGAACTGCTGGAGGAATATCGACGCCGCCATCCGCCAGCCATTGATCCCAAGATGCAGGGGAGTAGGCCAGTGGATCGGAGGAAGCGGGGGTCCCGGTCACAGACGAGGAGGCAGCGCTAACTGCCTGTTCCTCGGCCTCAACAGCGTCACGCTTCTCAGCAGCCACACGTTCGGCCTCCTCTGCCGCATCAAGCTCGTCGAAGGTTTTCAAACCTCGCCGGAGCATATCTTTACCACGGGTTCGGATGAGGCGTTTCTGCTTCCGCAGACGAAGTAACTTCGAAAGGGTTTCTTCCTCTTCGCGATCCAGGCGATCCTCCTCCCGTTCGAGCTTCACCCAGTCGGGATGCTCAGGACCCATACAGTCACACTTTTCTTTCAAGTTGCGACGAACGCACTCGGCGCACCGCCGTGAATCATTTGGAGACGACACGCAAGTAATGTTTCGCCTCACGCAGTTCGAGCAAGAATCCATTTCGGGTAGTTCGTATCCGTGGTTCTTTATTCGACGGACAAGATCGTTGCGTTCCTGGAGTTTGCGGGCAGTGTCAGTAGGCATGTTGCATGTTGAAGGACTCGCTGAGGAGCAGCAGAGTCCCGGGGACATGGACGTACTTATAGGATTCGAGACGAATGCCCAGGGGAAGGGAGCGAGTGTTACGACGGAACAAGAAGGCTGGCCAACTACAGGACAGGAAGGAGGGAGGTCGCATGAGACCGGCCCTGGTACCTGGAGGGGCAGCGGGGAATAGTAGTTCCGAAAGTATCACGTGACGGACTCGCAGGATGATGAGAAGAGTCCTAAGAGTCCAGGACTCCGAGGACTCGAGTGAGTTCCCAGGAGTCCACTAGGCACGTGATGGACTCGCAGGATGATGAGAAGAGTCCTAAGAGTCCAGGACTCCGAGGACTCGAGTGAGTTCCCAAGAGTCCACTAGGCACGACGCCACTATATAAGTAGATAGTATTTCCTTAGATAGGAGCTTCGTGCTCAACTCAATACAGTATTTGTTATATACTAGTAACGTGTTACTTGAAGCCTTTGTGTCTGATCCCCTGCCTCCTCTGATAAGTAAACCTTTACGCAAGAGAACCTCTGTGTCTTCTATCGTTTAGAAGTCAGCGTTACAGGGTGCTGTTATCCCAGCACTGCAGAGGTCAAACCACCCCTAGTAACACAGCAATCATAGCTTGTTTTGCTCTTGATTCATCTAGTTGTGGTTGTCTATATGCCTCCCCCTTAATCGAAATATCTGTTAATCTACCTTGATATCCAAAGGTAGTACTACCAACAATGTAATGGTGGGTGCACCTGATGTGAGAATCTAGCCACCCAAGGAAGGGGTGATTTTACTAAGACAACACACTGTCTTAGGAAAAAGAGCCAAAGGGTCGTAGCTTAGACTATTCCACAACGCAGCAATCAGGTGTATGATGTAGTGGAGTTGTTTAGACAAGTTGTAACAAATGTTGAGTCTGAGAACTCAGGGATAAGTCAGAGGTTAGAACCTCACTGACTTTTCAGAAACAAGGAGTAACAAGATCAATGCTTGAAAGCTTGGAAAAGACGTGGAAGTATGTGATAGTCAATTTACTGTATTGTCTGCTTGCCCTTTCTTAAGGAAAGGGCAATCCTATTTATGCTAAAGGAGTGTAGTTCTCTCATTTTCCAAGACTTTCCATGACTAACCAGGCTTGGTAACTGTAGTCGACGTAAGAGAATCCCATAGAACCATCTCCTAGGTTTCTAGCCTATAGGAAGTGAAAGGAGGTCCAAAGTCAGAGTACCCCTATAGACAGATTATGTCATAACCTAACCAATCTTGTGGGTAACTAAGGAGCGATGACGTGTAATGAATCATAGATGGTTGTAGAAGCTTTTGGAGCTATCGTTCATGTTCCTAGGCCTCTAGTTGATAGAAATATGTCATGTGTAGTATTAGCCCAGTAACTAAGGAGTGATGTCATGTAATGAATCATAGAGGGTTGTAGCAATCGTTGAGTAGTATTGCTCTTGTTGTTGGTGTGACAAGCCAAAATATGTATAGTGACTTGTAGGTTTGAGGAGGAGATTTCTAAGTTTGCTCTTGAGTTTGATAGCAAACTGAGTGCAACGAATGTCAGTATGACAAGCTGGGTTGCCTGTGTCCTTACAGCTATAATCATAACATAAACAAGAGAGGGATAGATTGGATTTAGCATTTTAAGAAGCATACAAAGCCCTAGACTGTTAGTGGTTATTGCCTGTTAGTCCTTAATGGTCATAAGAGCTACCACTTAGACGAGTTTAAGGAGTACTATAAAGAACACAACATTATTACGCTTTGTATGCCTACTTACTTTTCTCATATACTCTAGCCACTTGATGTTAGCTGTTTTAGCCCGTAAAAGAGAGCCTATAGTCGGCAAATTAAAGATATGATATAGGCTTAACGTACATGTATAGCGAAAGCGCCAAACAAGCGAAAGCGCCAAAATTATCTACCCTCACGACAAACATTGCGATAAATCTACCACAACATTAGAAATCAATTGAAACTACTCGGAGTCCTCTTCCTCAGAGGTGTCTATTACAATCTGACACGTGCGCGCATTGTGCCCAGTCTCACCACACTTGCCACAGCGACGGGCACGGGTTTCTTCCCTTGGCTTCCGACCACGGCTTGCCCTTATTTCCTGCTCTACCTGCTGCACAACATCCCTCTCATCCTGTAGCTCTTGCGCCCCTTGTTGACTAAGTGATCCTCCTTGCTGTAGTCGTGTTTTCCTAGCTCTCCGGCGCTTGCTTAGTACTTCATTTGCCTGTCGTAGGTTTTGGTTCTCTCCCTTTAGCAGTGCTAATTGATGCATTATTTGCGATGCACCCTTTGTAAACTGGTCAACAGCTGCATAGATTGAGGTTGGAGAGCTATTTTGATGGCGTGAAATCCGAGTTTTAATAAATGTAGACTGTGACATAGCTTCAATTGGGTTGTTTGGTGTCTGAGAAACCCAAGGTTGAGCAGTACCTGGGCGGGAGCTTGGAGGCGTTGGTGTCCTTAACTTAAGATCAAGTGTAGATATCACTCTCTCAGGGTCAAATGGAAGAAGCCCTGCCCCTCGGAACCCGCCTCAAATGTTACTTTCCGTCATTGTAGTGTTAAATGCAGCGTGGAAGGCAGGAAAGAAGTCATCCTTTGTAATATGAGAAATATGAGCCTGCATCATATCTTCAATTTGCCGACCATAGGCCTGCTTTAACGGGCCGAAACAGCCAACATCAAGTGGCTGGAGTAGATGAGAAGAGTGAGCAGGCATACAAAGCGTAATAATGTTGTGTTCCTTGCAGTACTCCTCAAACTCATCTGAGTGGTGGCTCTCATGACCATCAAGGACTAACAAGCGATAACCACCAACACTCCGGGCCTTTGTATGCTTCTCAAAGTGCTGAATCCAATCCATGCCTCTCTCGTTTGTAGTCCAGCCATTTTCAGTAACAGAAATCACCCAATCGCTTGAAAATCCACTATTCTCATACCAAGATGTAAGGTGGTTTTTGCCTGCAACAATGATAAATGGTGGTACTGCCCAACCTTGAGAACTAACGCCTTGGATTACTGTAACCCATTCCCGATTACCAGGCTGTACCTTCTTTGCTTTTGCCCGCCCGTCTGAGCTTGTTACAACCATAGCAGTTGAGATAACGCCCATCATAAACCCAGTCTCATCAAAGTTGTAGATATCTGCTTCATCGATACCATATTTCGCAATTGTGTTACGCACAAGCTCAAACCAGCCATTAATAACTTCTGGATCTTCGCACTTAGCCCTCTGGTAGTCGTATTTGCGCTGAAAGCGTGTCTGGAGCTCTACACGCCGCTTAACAAAGTTTGAAGCCCAACGCGACCCAACGCGTGACGCGTCGCGTGTTGCAAGTAGTCGACTTGCCATATCTTCAACAACAGACAGCCGAGGAGGAAACCCTTTGGCAGCTAGGTCGAGTATATACTGAACAAGGACGTACTCCTCTAGGTTAGTTAATTTCCGTGAGTTGGCTTGGATATCGCGTCGTGAAGGTACACCTTCTAGACGACGACCTAGCTTGCGGTGGTCCACAGAATAGATCCTAGCAGCAACTCGAAGGCGTAACTTTGGGTCGCTTTGCATAGCCTGGATAGCTAGCACTAATTGGCTTTCATCGTTTTTATGGGGCATGTTTTGTTGTTGAGGAATTTAACATTTAGTTGGGGGGTTTGGTCACCGCATCATTTTGGCGCTTTCGCTTGTTTGGCGCTTTCGCTATACATGTACGTTATATTATTCACATTACTAAGGATGACTTCTTTCCTGCCTTCCATGCTACATTTAACATTGTAATGACAGAAAGCAACATTTAAGGAAGCTTCCAAGGTGCTAGACTTCTCCCATTCAACCCTAAGGGTGTAATATCTACACTTGATCTTAAGGTTTAGAACGCTAACACCTCCAACCTCTCACCTAAACACCGCTTAACCATAGGTTTCTTAGACACTAAATAACCCAACTAAAGCCTCATCACAATTGCGCATCATTAAAATAGCTCTCTAACCTTAATCTATACAGCTGTTAACTAGTTTGCAAAGGGTGCATTGTATAATGCATTAATTAGCATTGTTAAAAGCAGAGAACTAAAACCTACGACAGGTAAATGAAGTGCTAAGCAAGCGCTTGTGCGATTCTTAATACCCCGTCTACAACCGCGTCGGAACAGCACAACATCGCACAGCATATATTACACAAATTGCCCTATCTGGCATTCTCGTGCGTCCCCGGATGTGAACCGGTGTCCCGGACGGAGTTATTCTCCCCAACTATCCAGTCCTGTGCCTATACGGTCCTTTACTATCCTTCCACTATCGTCCCACTATACAGGTGTTGTCACCTTAGTGTCTATGGGGCCATACCACACCAACGCCAGCCACCCAACCCCACACTCTCGAACTACAACAAACATCCCCCCCTCAAAAACATTCAACGACGTCTCTTCCCTAGCTATATATACTATAGTTATACCATATACTCACAGCTACTCGACATGATATAGACAAAACATTTCTATTGCCTCTCTTATCTTTCTCCATCCTGCCAGCCAATCTCTGGCAGCCATGTTCAGCGGTGGTATACTCCAAGTTGCCAGCGCGGGAGCCAGAGCCGCTCCAGGTATGTCATACCAACCTCTGTCTACTGTCTCTACATCCGCCCTTCAGCCTATAAATGCGCGTCCATAGCATTCATAGACATAAGGGTACTCCCCAGAGTTCATCCGTTCTGTGACCATCTATTCGTGGCTTGCTCGCCCGGCTTCTGGTGTGCCCTGGCCCCCTCCCTTCCCCCATGGCCTCCAGTTCGTGCGGCACTCACCCATCGTCTGTCTCCATGAAGTATCGCGCAGCGCTCCTCTCCATCTCCGCGGGATTCCCCCGTCGCATAGCCTCAATTCCGCATCCGTCCACCGGATACAGCGGGCATACTGCATCCGCGCTCCCTCAAACGCGCTTGGCACCCATCTGACGTTTCATACCACAGGTCCTCCAGGAGCAGCACCAGCCGAACCAAGCCAACCGCATGAGATCCCCCCCCCGACACCCGTCCGATTCCCCTCTCTCCTCCCTCGCGCCCCGGGCACCGCGCCACCCCCACCGGAAGACATCCCGCTACGCACCTACATCCGCGGCATCCAGCGGCCCGCCGACATAAAACTCACACACTTCGAAGCCCTCGGGCTACACATCATCCCCAACGCGCCCCTTACCTCCCTCCTGCCCGACCCCTCCTTCCTCCCCCCCTCCTCCTGGTCCACCCCGCTCCCCACCTCCTCCGACACCGACGCCGACGACCTCGACGACACCCCCCCATCCCACCTCCCCCGCTCAACAACGGCCGCCCCGCCCCCGGCCGCGCCACCTACAACGAGCGCATGAAAGAACTCTCCACCCCCAACTCCGCAGCCTTCCGCACCGTGCGCCGCCTCCCCTCCACCCCCACGGCCCGCCTCGGCAACGCCTACGAGTTCTTCAAGAACCTCGAGCTCATCTCCGGATTCTGGGTCGACACTTCCCTCTCCGGGCCCGAACCGCTCGCCGACCCCGAACCCGCGCACCAACGCATCCACATCCGTTCCGGCACCGGCTCCCAAACCCCTCCCGACTTCCGCGCCGCCCTGCTCGCCACGTTCGTCAAACTCGTCGCCTACGATTTCAGCTGCAATGTCTCCCTCCCCCGCGTCGAACCACGTCTCCACATCGGTCCCTCCGTCTCACCCCCCCAAACTCGACATTCCCCAACTCCTCCCCGCCATCCTCGTTTCCTACAAACATCTCCTTCATCTACCGCACCCCATCCGACTGCCTCTCCGCCCGCGGCGGCATCATCGAGGGACCCCTCGCCGCTCTGTCCGCGCGCCACGCTACATCCTTCGACAAACCCCTCGATGAGCTCCTCGATCTCGCCCGCGAAACTGCTGCGCTCTTCGTAGCAGCTCAGCAGCGCAACCGCGAAGGCAGGGAGGAAATAAAACACGACCCCGCCGACCCGGCGAAATGGTGGTGTTTCAAACCGCGCTGGGGCGGCGGACCAGGCGGCCCAATCGGGAAGGAAGAGGGTATGGCTGTTGCTCTAACTCCCGCCGCTACCCCTACAACCGCTGCCAAACCCGCACTAGACCTCCCTACCCCCTCCTCTACAGGCCCCCGCCCTCCCCCAAAACGCCGCCCAACCCGCAAAACAGCCTCCCTGTACGACGCATACCGCCAGCTCCGCCCCCCCTCCACGACCTGGGACCGGAAGGCGCGATATCAGTGTATCGGCCGGCAGCCCGGCGCGGAGTGGGATGATGTCTTCTTGGTGAGCTGTTTGAATCACCATGTTGCTATTTCGCGGTTGCGGGTTGGGAGGGGGGTGTTGGTGGGGCTGGAGGGCCTTGACGGGGTCGAGGGGGGGGATGGGGTTGGGCCAGGGTGTAAAGGGGGGGATGGGGAGGGGGGGGGAGTGACGGTGTGGAGGAGTAGGTGGTGGGATCTTTTTAGTGCGGAGGAGAGGGTTGAGGCTATGGGGCTGTGTGGGGGATGATGGGATGGTTGATGAGGGATGTTGAGGGGAGGGGGGCGGGGAGAGGATGGAGAGTGTTGAGGGGGGCGCTTAGACTGTACCGCTGCGGGCGGGGACATGTGGACGTGATGGGTGTGGGTGTTGATGTTTCTTACACTTAGAAAGGGGGGAGGTATAACTCAGTTATTTTCAGCATATCCAAAACAGCTTAGATTTTGTTTGAAGAGAGGAAATATATACACAACTACTGCTCGGAAGGATGAAAGTGCAGGTGTATGTGCATAAATATATATTAAAAGAGCGAATTCGAGCCCCATGCCCGTAACCGCCGAGGTGTATCTAGTTATTCCCATCCCATATACCATATTATCCCAGTATCCAACCCCCAAACCAATCCCAACCAAACCCCACCCCGCCCCCCCCCCTTTTTTACCTTTACCCTAAATATCCAACATACTCCTAACAACCTGCGGCTTCGCCCCCACAATCGTCGTCCCCGACGCCACACTCCCCGTACTCCCACTCCTTCCACACTCATCCCACGCCACCCCCGTCCCCGCCCCCGGCCCCCCCTCCCATCCATATCATCCCCCATCAAATACGCAATATCCGTCTTCTTCCTCTCTACAGGCGGCGTGAATAGTGCCATAGCAGCCTCTCGCACCCGCTCATCCAGCTCTGCCTCCCTGCGACTCTCGTGGCGCGCTAAGGCGCGGCCAGCGGGGGTGTTGTCAATCCGCACCTCGCGTTCGGCATTGCGTTTTGAGGGGAGGGGGGACATTTCTACGTCGTCCTTTGCTGACCAATCTGCGGCCCTTGGGGCACCGCTGACTTCCTGCGCGTTCCTCGCTAGGGCTTGCTGGACAGTCAGGTTGTGGTTACCGTTGAGACGGCGCCACCAGGGTGGTTTGCGGTTATACCCCATCTCCCTATCGAGTTCCTGGCCGCGGAGGCGGCGCTGGCGGATCAGCTCGCGGTCCTCGTTGGGGTACGTGTACCCAGCCACCTCGTAGATGATGAAGATAAGCACGATTGGCGCCCAGCCCAAGGAATAAATTATCGCCGGGGAAGCGGAGAGGTTGAGCGGGCTATGCGCAAACGAGAAAGCGGCGAGGAATTGGTACGCTACGATCGTGAGAGAGAGCGGGAGGGTGAGGAGGAAAGCCGGTGGGGTGGAGGCGAGGGTGCGCAGGAGGGAGGGGCGGGGGGTGTAGTAGTGCATGGAGTGGGCGAGGGAGAAGAGGATCGTGAGCCACGCGAAGAAGAGGAAGATGGCGCCGGCTTTGAAGCGGCCGTCTGTGGCTTGGGGGGCGGCAACTTGGAGGGATTGGGAGGGCGAGCGTTGGTAGGAGATTGGTGTCCAGTTGCGGGGGACGGCCATGAAGAAGTGCTGGGGGGGGTGTTAGTGGGGTGTTTTTTTCCGACTTGGGGGTGGGTGGGTGTAGGGGTCAGGTTAGGGGACTCACGAGGAAACCGAAGCCGTAGAAGACGAGGGGCATATAGAATTCCCTCCGGCCTCTTTTATCGTTTTGGCTTAGTATGAAGGGGTCTGGGTCGATGAGTTGGCGCTCTTGCCAACTGCCCCAGTGGCGCACGCTTTCCCACACGATGGCCAGTGTGCTGGGAATCATCAGGTACCAGAATATGGAGTTGAGGATTAGCGGCCACTCGGGGAGGTAGTAGCGGTCGACATCGACGCTGGTGAAGCCGCTGGCCATCCCACACCCTGCCACCCAGAGCATCCAGTACCATTGCCAGCGGCGTCCGATGGCGTGGAACCTCTTCTCAGATGGCAGGAAGAGCCTGCCGTGCTTGCGCAGGTGATCATTGTGAAGACAAGGCTGAGACCAAAGAAAACGCCTAGAGCAATACCGGGCTTCGCACGGTTCCCGAGTCCGTTCAAGGGGCTATAGCATGATGTTGTGTTGAGGAATGTGCCGTTGGGGAGGAGGTGGGGGGTGTATGACTCGAAGGTCAGGAAGCAGTTCGAATTATTCGAGAGCGTGCCGTTAGAGTAGAGGGTGTAGTTCCAGTGCTGGAGAGTTGTGAGATTGAAGTTTATACCCGCGATGACGGTGTCGCTGGCGTTGTTCCCGCCGGGGAAGGAGAGGACGTCGCGTGCGTCGAAGAGAGGCATCGTGATGGTGGGAGAGCTTCGGAGGCGCGGATGAGTGTCGGCTCGCGCTTAGAATCGCATTCACTCCTCGATTGAGCACATTTCTCGAGCTGGGGGCCGATCTATGGGTGATAATGATATGCTGGAGGGATTTGTTGATGAAGTTGCAAGGTTCGGACACAGTCCCAGTTTTTAGTTAAGGACTAACAAAACCATTTGGACTTGAGCCATGACGCACCGATCCATGGTCCAAGCTTCCCATAAACTTACGGATCGCGGCGAAACAATCCATCCGGTGCTCTCTGTGACGGCTTCACAAATCTTTGATATAACTTAGTGGCTAGTTAACACAGTCACAGTATCAACGCACTCACCATTTGCGACTTCACCATAATGCCAAAGCCAGTGTAGCATAATCCCACTACCACAACCAGCAGTCGCAATGGCCACCACCTCCAACAACTCAGCCGAAGCCTCCGACCCCTCCTACATCGACTACGAGCTCTTCCTCGATCCCTCCTTCTCCGCCCCCGCCTTCGCCAACACCCTCGTCCTCACCACCAACAACGCGACCGACTCCCCCCTCGACCTCTCCACCCCCCTCTCCAGCGTCCCTCTTCGACATCCAAGAAGTCGACTCCCACATCCACACCCTCACCTCCGCTTCCGCCCTCCCCCTCCTCTCGCACACCGAAACCCAAGCACACGCCTCAGAACACATCGTCAGCGAACTCTCCTCCCAAGCAGCCTCCCTAAACGACTCCTACAAACGCCTCGAGCAGGAAGTCATCTCGCGCCACGAAGCCGCTGAAGAAGTCCAACGCGTCTCCGAGCGCCTATGGCACACTGTCCGCCTAGGTCGCTCTGTCGGCCGCGCCCTCCAACTAGGTCGCCAGCTCGAAGTCCAGATGTCCGAGCAGCAGCCCCGTAACGCCCAGTCCCGCGATGACCACCGCTCCACTGTCCGCGCTTCAAACACAATTCTCTCCTGTCGCGCGCTGCTAGCCGCTAATGGCCCCGGCGAAGAGGGGGAGAACCTAGAGAAAGTCCACGCCATCGCCGCCTTACAGCGCGAACTGATCGCACCAGCTGAACGATCACTTCACGCCAAAGCCCAGCAAGTCGTGCGGGATTTCTCCATGTCAACACTCACCGGCTCCGGCAGCACCTACGCACAAGCTGAGGACGCAAAGTCCCGCGCACCTCCGCCTTACAGACGCTTTACCTGCTCTCCCCACAACCACCGAAGAGAGGGAAGAGCATAAGATTCGAAGCAGAGTGGATGGTACAATCCATCCAAGAGTACCTCCGCGTCGCCCTCACCACCTCCACAACCTCCATAATCCGCGCCCTCGGCGTCCTCCGCACCCTCGACGACGCACTCCTCCTCGTCTCCTCCCGGTGCCAAAACCTCGTCGCCCTCGAACTCCTGCTCTCCTCCCTCAAAGCCCCCACCCTCCCCTCGCTCTCCACGCCACCAAATTTCCTCGTCCCGGTACTAGCAGCGCTAGAGACGAATAGTCTCACCAGCTATTTTTGGCGTAGCCTTGCATCGGCGCTGTCGCCGCGCGTGCAGGAGCTGGTTAAGGCGGGGGGCATGCAGGCGAGGACGCTGAAGAGTAATAGGAATGCGGTTAGGGATATGGTGGCGGAGGCGGTGGCGAGGGGGTGTCAGGTTCCGAGTGGGGCGGGGAAGATGAGAGATGAGAGGCGGATGGCGGAGTGGGAGAGGGAGGTTGCTGTTATGGTTGGGGCGGTGGTTGGGGGGCTGGGGAGGTAGGATGGGGGTGGGTGATGAAGGAGATGGGGCCAGGTCGTACAGGGGATGTGGTTTCATTGCGACGAAGCCTGGGGGGGAGTGGATGCATCGCGTGGCCACGACGTGGGTCGGACGTCCTAATACGTTTACGAGAGGAGTGGCCGTAACCAGGTGGCGTGCCCCGAGGGTTTGCGTAAGTGCATGGAAAGGATACACGGATCCCTTACATTACTTGAAATAATAAGGCAGAGATGGCACGAAGGCTAGGAGCCCTGCTCGAGTTAGAACTCCGCTGCTGCAAGAGAAAGTGCCAAAGCGATGAAGGTAGCAGCAACGCACAGGCTGGTGCATAGGCCGGGATGATAGTAATCTCGGGGGAAATGGGAAGATCACGGGCCTTT